>NW_024111651.1:0-10930 GCF_003073215.2 Triticum urartu | reverse complement strand
ATTCCGATCCGAATACTTGACGCAATATGAACAAGCAGTCTATTTAGCCACGTCCCAAACAACGCGTCAATGCTAACAGAAGGAGTAATATTAAAGGCTATATGGACAGACATGCAAAGTAACTTCGCGAGAGGGCAATCAAGAAATAGGTGTTGAATTGTTTCATCATGAACACAAAAGCAACATCGTGAACTACCTACCCATCGCCGCTTGATTAAGTTATCTTTGGTAAGGATTACTTACTTGTGAACAAACCAATTAAAAAATTTAATACGCAAGAGAACCTTAATTTTCCAAATGTCTAACGATCTTGGGATTGGGCCAAAATTAATGAGATTTAAGTACATCGATTTAATCATAAACACTTCATTACTCGTTAACTTTCAGTTCGATGTATCTCCCTGATATAAGAGTTGAACATTCATCAACCTCCTCACTAGGTGTAACCAGGAATTCCATCGTTCCCTTACCAGGGACCTACTGAACTGGATATTCAAAGGTACCGTCTGCAAAATCATGGCTACGTAATCATCCTTACGTTGAGCAATATGATACAGGGAAGGATATTGGATAGCTAGCGGTGTGTCTCCTAACCAAGTATCCTTCCAAAATCTTGTTGTTGTTTCGTCGCCAACAATGAATTTCACCCTATGGAAGAAAGTTTCTTTCACTCTCATGAGACCCTTCCAAAACGGTGAATCATTAGGTCTTACGGTCACCTGAGCGAGAGTTTTAGAGTGCAAGTATTTATTTCTTAGGATTTGTGCCCACATACCCTCGGATTCCTGTGATAACCTATAGAGCCGTTTGCTCAGTAGGCATTTGTTTTCAATCTTGAGGTTCTCGATCCCAGGACTCCCCTGTTCTTTTGGTTGACAAGTAAAATCCCATCTTGCCAGACGATACTTTGTCTTAACCTCGTCAGACTGCCCGAAAAAACGGGATCGATAGAAGTCTAGTCTCTTACGTACCTCTTTAGGCACCTTAAAGAAAGAAAGAAGGAACATTGGCATACTCGTAAGCACCGAATTGATCAATACTAGCCTTCCTCCATAGGACATAAGCTTACCCTTCCAACAACTTAGTTTCTTTCGAATTGATCCTCGATACACTTCCACTCCTTCTTAGTTAGTTTCCTATGATGGATTGAAATGCCTAGATAGCTGAACGGTAGTGACCTTCAAACCACATAGTAAATCATTTGCTCTAAACAAAGCATGAATGACCTTGCTTGACAAAACAAAAAGAACCACCTCACTGTAAAATGCTCAAATAAGCCGTAGATAAAAGGAGCTTTGCGAAAGGCTGCAGTTGGTTTCCCCTCACCTCATCTACAAGAAGGCCATTATAAGAACCATCCCATCATGCATCCTCTGGCGCCAAAAACAGCAAAGTTGCGCAAAGCGCCCCCTCATCATGCCACCCATAGAGTCCCCTCCCATCTCCGATCGATCGATCGCTCAGTGATCACCCGCCACGCTCTCACTCGGCCACTGCAGCTGCCACTCTCTCAAGCCAACCAAGGAAACCACCGCGCGCGTGAACCTGCGCACGCGCGCCGTGAGAGTGAGAGATGCATCCGCTTCACCGCTCTCTCCTCCTCCTCAACGCGGCGGGGGGGCCCCGGGTTCTTGCTGCTCTCGCCGGCCCACTGCGCCGCCTCGGCATTGCCGGATCCGGCGCCGCTCGACCGCGGGCCTGTTCATGCCCTCGGCCACGCCGGCGCAGCCCGGCTCCGCCACGATCCCGGCGTTCCCGGAGCAGTCAGACGCCGTGTCGGGGGCCTCCTCCACGTGCCCGCTCGACCCGTCCCCGCGGCTCCTCCCGGCCGTGCTGTCCTCCTGCGACGCCGACGGCGCGCTGCCGTCGAGGCTGCGGTGCTGCCCCGCGCTGGCCGCGTGGCTGTTCGCCGCCTACGCGCCCACCGCGCTCGCCGCGAGGCCGGCGCGGCCGGCGTCGGCGGCGCCCGTGGACTTGCCGGTGCCTCCGGACGACTCGGAGGCGTGCGCGGGCGCCGCGGACCGCGCGCTGCGGTCCGAGGGGGCGGCGCTGCCGCGCCCGCCGGGCGCCAACGGGACGTGCGACGTGGCCTTCTGCTACTGCGGGGTGAGGCTGAGGCGGCTGACGTGCGGGGCCCAGCCGACGGGTGCCGGCCAGTGGGTCCCGGCGGACGCGGCGGCGAGGAGGCTGAGGAGGGACTGCGAGCGGCCCGGCGTCCCCGGCTGCTCCAAGTGCCTCCGTGCCCTTTCCACGGTGAGATCAAATGCAGCAATGCCTGTCAACCTACTCTGCAACAAGCCCCGTAAAGCGTAAACATAACCATTTTAACTGTTAATGGCGCCTTATGACTGCTCATATTGCAATCTTGATCTGCAAAGCTGCAAATGCGCGCAGTGCTGAAGTGAAGCGTAGAGCACACTCCCTGAGCAACTTGATCATTCCATCGCATACTATTAGCGTACTGTGTGCACAGACACGGAGGCCACTAGGCATGATTGCAGTACGGTCAGCTAAGATTTTAGACAAGGCGTTAAATGGAAGCCATGGTACTCATTCATGGACACCAATTACACAATCTGGCCCCATCTTTGCTGGTCTAAGGTTCGGTGTGCGCGGCATTATTGGCCGCGAGTGGCACCGCACGAAATGATCAGATCTCAAGTCCGGGCCTGTCGCGTAGGGCGGGCCTGGAGAATGATTCGGGCAGAACATGCCTGCATCCCTTTTCCACTGCGTCTGGGCCCGAAAATTTCAATCGGTCGTCCTTTCACCGCTAAGGCAGAATCATTAGTTCTCTGGAGTAAGTAGGAGTGCAGAGTGAACCTTTAAGCAATGCTCATCTTGGATTTCACGTAGACAATCCAGTTGCACGGCAGCTGATGAGAGACTTGGATGTTTGCAGATAAAGGCGGGATCCGGCGGCGGCGAGACGGCGGCGGCGGCGTCGGGGAAGCTGCAGGCGGCCGCGTCGAGCGAGCGGGACTGCCAGCTCATGGGCCTCATGTGGCTGCTGCAGCGCAACGCCACGCGCTACGGCGCGGCGGCCACGGCCGTGATCCGGGCGCTGATGGCCGCGGACGAGGCGTCCGCCGTGGGCGTCGCGGCGGTGGCGGGGCCGGCCGCCTGCTCGCTCCCTGTGGACGACATGCCGTTCGCGGCCGAGTACGGGAGGTTCAGCGGGGCCGGCGGACGGCAACCTGCCCTCCGCCGCTTCCACCTGGTTCTGCTCGCCATGTTCAGCGTGATCTGCTCGCTGTAGCACTGCGCAGGCACTCGTGATCGGGTTTAAATTTGGTATACGGTTGTCCACCTGTATGACATGGTGCATTTACGTGAGAGCTAGTGGTGCACTGCAAATTCCATGGTTCGTTAATACACGTACAATGAACTCTGAAAAACTAAGGACCCGTTTGGTTTCAATAAGGCCTGTTTGGTTCATAAGTCGTAGGTCTTTTTTTAGTCCCAACTTATAAGTCTCAAGTCCCTAAAAAGTCCCTACCTGTTTGGTTCCTGAGATTTATAAGTCTCTATAAGACCATATTACAAATATATATAAGTCCATATAAGTCCCTCCTTGAGAGTCTTATTTCATAAATCCCAAATGCCCACTTTAAATCCCTATAAGTCCCTCCTGTTTGGTTTAGATGGGACTTATAAGGACTTTTTTAAGTCCCTAAACCAATAAGTCCCTGGAAACAAACACCCTCTAAGTCACCCGACTTATAAGTCAGGTGACTTAAAACTAGTGACTTATAAGTCATGCCTGTTTGGTTGTCACCTGACTTATAAGTCACCTGACACATCTTTCCACACCAATCAACATCATGCAGGTGGTGGGACCCACGCAAAAGGGGGTGACTTATAAGTTTTAAGTTGGGGTGGAGCAACTTATGACTTATAAGTTGGGGTGACTTATAAGTCGGGTCTGTTTGGCAAAATAAGTCACTTTTTTCACTTTTTGACTTATAAGTTGGTGACATATTTGGACCCAAACAGGCCCTAAGAATGTTTCAGTGATCACGATTCAGCTGATCAGGAGCAAGAACCAAACCAGGTTCGTCCAAAACTCACAAAGAAAATGATGTTGTGCAATGGAATTATAATTTTTTTTTGAATACGCATGAGTGTGTAAATTATATATTAAAGAAGAGGATGGGGAGCGAGAACCCCACACCCCCCTGTTGGCGGCTACAATAGTGTAAGTACATAACCCCAACTCCATGCTATCTACGAAAAGCAACTCCTCACGTACGAAGCGGTCCATGTCTGCCTTGAGTAGGTCTGCCTCTTTCCATGCTCTACTTTCTAACGTCACTCTATGAATTACATACACAATTGATATAGTAGCTTCATGAAACACGATTCCGTTTCGATGTTTCTATAGCCCCCACATTACGAGGAGGAAGAGTGTCAGGATGTCCCTGCTTCCTCTAGTGTTTTCACTCGTGTTCGTCCATCAGGCAATCGTGTTTCGTGTTGCGCAGTGGGGTGTCGGAGGAGGTGCCTGGTAATCGAAGGAGGAAACGCCGACGACGCTGTGGCGTGGGGTAGGGACAACAAGGGCGTAGGGCACTACTAGGGAAAAGTTATACACAGACGCTTACTAGTAGCGCGTGTTTATACCCCTCGCTACTGCTACTTACTAGTAGCGCGTGTTTTTACCCCTCGCTATTACTAAGTTGATAGTAGTAGCGCGGGTTTTTAACCCCCGCTACTACTAAGCGGTCTCTACCATGCCCTCCAGGGACATGCCATAGTAGTAGCGAGGGGTATAAACCCGCGCTACTAAGTTGATAGTAGTAGCTCGGGTTTATACCCCTCGCTACTACTAAGTAAAAGGTAGGTGAAGTCCCCATATCCTCGCCGAATCCCTCCTCTCTCCCACACTCTCGCATTCCCCTTCTCCTCCCGCCCGTGATTCCCATCCCCCCCCACCGCCGCCGCCAATCTCACAGCTCGGCGCCTTCCCCAAATTCGGTGACCTACTCTCCCTCGACGTCTCCCGACGCCGACGACGGCCACGTCCAGGAGGAGGAGGAGACTGCCATTGCCATTGCCAGCGACGCGCGCCGCTGACTTATCTCCCACCACGCGATGCGCGCATCGCATCCTCTGCTTCGTCGTCGGGTTCGTTGACTGGTTTGCGTGTTTGACGGGCTCTGTAGATTCCGATGCGGGGGTGGACGACGAGGAGGAGGAGCGGCAGCAGGAGTAGGACGAGCACGAGCAGCTTCGACTCCAACTTCGGCGGCCACCAGTGAGTTCCTCCTCCTACTCCTCTCTATCTCTCTCTTCGTCATTCAAATAATTTTCTCTTCTTTTGTAGCAGCAGCAGCCATGAGAGATGCGGGAATGAGTTGGGTGGGGAGCCACCATCACCATGGACAACTTCATCCCCTCCAGGACCAGCAACAGCCATGGTTGGAGAGGACGATGACGCCCAACAGTACCAACCATGGATGGAATTTATTTTTTAATTCCCAAATAGTTAGTAGTAGCGCGGGGCCCTGACCTGCGCTACAGCTAAGTAGTAGTAGCGTCGGAAGTCAACCACGCTACTACTATCAGAAGTAGCAGTAGCGAGGGTTATACCACGCGCTACTACTACAAGTTAGCTGTGGCGCCGTATCAGTAGCGCGGGCGCCCGCGCTACTGATACACCCAAAACCCGCGCTATTGCTAGGCTTTTCCCTAATAGTGGGGAGAGGCAAAAATTTTTACTCTGCGGGTGGGCGGCCGAGTATATTTAGAGTCGGGGTGGCCGAGGAGGATAAATTTTCCTCCACTAACAGCGATAGGGGTTTCGGCTAGGTGTTGGTTAGCGGAAGTCAACTTATGGGTAGTGTGGCTCCATTTGGTGTGCAGATTGATGTTGGTCGACTTATCACATACATCAGATATATTCAAATCATGATGGAATGCTAATGATGTCCTTATATTAAGTCTACATATGAGGACTTCATCAATACAGAACCAGTGTTTCGTAGAAAACATAATTAGAAAATTAGTACAAAGTTGGGTCATCTATTTTGAAACGGAGGGAGTACAATTAAATTGGTATGTTCAATGAGAGGTGATGTTTACTAAGGATAATCTGACAAAGAGAAGCTGGCATGCATGTAAAAAATGTTGCTTTTGTGATGTTTCAATGTTGTCAATGTCTCTGAAACAAAACTCTTATTGCAATGGTCAATCATGCTTCTGAAACAAAGTTCTTGTTGCAGAGAGGGATCATATGCAGAGGAGAAAAGTATATTTTTCGTCCCTCAACTCTTGATGAAGCCTAGATTTCGTCCTTCAACTTTAAAACCGGACAACTTACACCCCCAACTACCGAAACCGGACAAGATTCATCCCTGGTCTCGGTTTTGACCGGTTTTATGCCGACTCACCCTGGTTTTGACACGTGCTCACTCATATTCATGTAATTTTTTTAATATTCGTGAACTTTTTGAAATTCACATACACTTTTCAAATCCGCATAGTTTTTTCATGGTCGCGTATTGTTTTTAAAAAATAAGCATACTTTTTCCAAATCAGCGAACTATTTTGAATTTGCGTACTTTTCTCAAATCCATGATTTTTAAACATTTACATACTTTTTTCAAATCCGCATATTTTTCCCAAGTTTTTGTAATTTTATCAAATCCAATTATTTTTCAAAGCCATGAACTATTATTGAAATTCGCATACTTATTTCAAATCCGCATGCTTTTCAAACTCCGCATATTTTTTTAAATTCATGAACTTTGTTTGAAATTCATGTACTTGTTTCAAGTTGACATAATTTTTCAAATCCACATATTTTTTTTGTAAAAAAAGTCCAAATCCGCGTAGTATTTCCAAGTTCGCATAAAATTTTCAAATTCATGAACTCTTTCCAAAAAAATTTACTCGAATATGAAAAGTTACGTCAATTTAAAAAAATGAACTTGAAAAAACTACATGAACTTTAAAAAAATACGCAGATTTGAAAAAGTACATGAACTTGAAAATAGTACGTAGATTTTAAAACAGTACATAACTTTTTAAAAAGTTGACGTATTTGAAAAAGTAACCGAATTTGAAAACATTATGCGGAGTTGGAAAATGTAGCCAAATTTGAGTTTGCACGGTCAAAACCGTAGTGGGACAGCACGAAAACCGGTTAAAACCGTGACCAGGGATGAATCTTGTCCAGTTTCAGAAGTTAAGGATGTAAGTTGTCCGATTTTGAAGTTGAGGGACCAAATCTAGCCTCTTCTAAGAATTGAGGGACGAAAAATATACTTTTCTCTATGCAGAGAGCTACTTTGCAACGTCACCGATGTTTCTGAAACAAAGCTCTTGTTACAATGGTTAGCGATGTGTTTATGAAACAAATCTCTTGTTATAATAGTCAGCGATGTGTTTTTAAAACAAAATTCTTGTTGCAACAACCATGGCAAACAATACTCTTGTTGCAAAGCGGGATCATACCCTGGGCTACGCTAGGCAACCTTGATCGGATAGCTCGCGAGGCGTAAAAAGATCTGTCGATCGACGCGTAGAAAACCCCCTATGGAAAGCTGCTCCAAGAGTCTACCAGACGAGACCTTAAGCTGCGTGCGTGTCTGGCTAGGAGTCTGCCCGTACCCGTACCCGTACCCGTAGCACGTTGGGTTTGTGCTCGAGTAATTTGTTTGGACTTTGGAGTCTACCCCGAGGCCGAGTCATGTAACTAGCTACTCCGAGTATACTTACTGTATAAACGAGAGCAGAGAAGAGGGCAGTACAGGGAGCACCTCGAGAACCAACGATCAGGTCGTGCTTTCCCTCTGTTCCTGGTTCCATCGTTGGCCAATCCTACATCGTCGACTCTTCGTTGCTCGGAACCCTCATGGCGGCGGTGCGCTGGGACGAACTCCCGGATGACATCGTCCGGCATATCGAGGCCCTCCTCCCTTGCCCGCTCGGCCGCGTCTACATGGGCGCTTGCTGCAAGTCGTGGCACAGAGCGACCACCACGCCCGGTCCCGTTGCCTCGCCTCCGCGGCTCCTCCCCTGCCTTCTACTCCCGCTCGCCGGTGGTCCGTCCGTCGCCTGCATCCTGACCGGCGGCGCCCAGCACGGCCTCGGCCTTTCGGAGGACGCGCGCCGCGCCCGTTTCTTCGGCTCCTACGACGGCATGTGGGCGTTCCTCGCCCTCGGCAGCAAAGAGGGGCACGTGCTGCTCAACGTCCGCACCGGCGAGCGCATCCCGCTGCCCGACATCGACATCGGGGACCTCTCGATTAGATGCCGCCGGGTCCGCGACGACCACGGAGTCGTCCGGTCGCACCAAAGGTTATGTTTCCGGGGCCCTCGCCATCCCGTCATGATCCTCGCCGCGACCCTTCCGTCGGCGCCGGCGGGCGCCATCCTCAACGTGCACGGACCCAAAGGCGTTGACAAATGGCGCTACGTCTGCTTCTGGCGCCTCGGCTCGCGGATCGCCATCCAGCCACAGAGGTCTGCGCCGGCGTTGGGTGGTCGGCGCAGGACATCGCCTTCTTCGACGGCCGCTTCTTCGTACTGACCAAGGGCGAGAACCTCCGGGTCTACACTGTTCTCGACCAACCAGAAGAGGATCTTGGCACTCGCGGCGCCGTCTTCTACTATACTGGCCGCGGCGACACGCGGGACTACGCAGAACCCCGCGCCGGATACCTCATCGAGTCACGCGGCGAGCTCCTCATGGTGGCCAAGGAGTGGATGCCTGACGACGGGGCCACCTCATGCGTTCGGCTCTTTGCGCTGACTCCGGTCGCGCACCGCAAGCCCGAGTTCTCTCTCGCTTGGACTGCGGTCCGAAGCCTCGATGGCCGGCTGCTGGTCGTCGGCCCTGGCTGCTCGAGGGCGCACGAGTGCGCCGACTTCCCGTCCGGCTGTGTCGAGGAGGGCGTATATTTTCTCGACGACCGCACCTACTACAACGAGACCTACTACGAGCCCTTCTTCCCCATGCAGAGTAACCCCGGCGAGTTTGCCTGCGCCGACAATGGAAGGTGCTGCCTGCTGCCCGCTCGTCCCGAGCACTGCTTTCCCATGAAGCCGGGGGAAGGCTCCTTCTCAGCTTACTCGCCACCGGTCTGGCTCCTACCTTGATGAACGACACGCCACAAGGCTTCAATCGTGTTTTTTTCTTTGGACAAAAGGGGAGGTTTTATATTTATTTATTTATTAGTAATAACTACCGGGTGGCACGCCCGCATTTGAGTGGCTAGATTGTACTTTGTTTTTTTTTACATGATCAAATGAAGTAAAGAGCATGATAAAAGCACAACTGTGATGTGCTATGGAGATGCCACTAATACTCAACAAGATCATCTTAGTGTTAGTGTTGGGTATGAACCTCTCGGTTCTCGATCCTGCGACGCATTGCGAGGAATCTATATATCATGTCTGCATTGTGCTCCAGTTCAAAATGATCCCCATTAGAGATGTACCAAAAGTTCTCAGGCATGTCTCTCCCATCTTCACTAATCATGTTATGCAAGATGATGCGTGATGTCATGATTTGTCATAGGGCCTTGGAGTTCCATTACTTGGTAGGGCCACGAATGATGCCAAAGTGCTTTTCAAGCACACCGAAAACTCTCTCCACATCCTTCCTTGTCGACCCTTGACGCATTGCAAAACAATATCTCTTGTTACCTTTCAGACGCATGATTGTCTTTTGTCTTGACAAATGTGGCCCATGGAGAGGTAGTAACCCATGCATCGTGTACTCACGGCCATTCACAACATGGTTGCAAGGAGGAGCATCTTCGGCAATAAGCCTAGTGAACAACGGTGACGAGATTGATGCGACAACATCAGCGATGGAGCTCGATTCCGGCGACCGTAGCGGTCGGCAACCTTGCATCAGTAATGGTGCATCCAACTTGCTTGCTCACAAAGATCTAGGACATTTTGAGGAAGCCCATTGTTGGAATATACAAGCCAGGTTCTATAATGAAAAATTCTCACTAGTATTTGAAAGTGACAACATAAGTGACACTCTATCATGAAGATCATGGTGCTACTTTGAAGCACATGTGTAGAAAAAGAATAGATCTAGGTATTGCCATGATACTGATAAAGTAAATCGCGAAAACTCATCTCATACTCCCTACGTTCAGCAACAAGATTTCTTTGTGGCAAGCAAAAGTAATCAAAAGGGATAAATTTAATGGGACAAGAGTCCCCAAGATCAAGCTCGGGAGGTATTGGTTCCTCCTTTGGCCCCACATATCGCACAACCAATTCATCATTATAAACATTCTTTTGGCAAAAAGTCATGAGCCTTTGTTCAAGGGAAAAATCTAACCCATTGTTCTGGATAGCAAAATTATCATTAAGTTCAGAAATCCTGTCGACAAGAACATCGGTAGGAACCTTTTTTCTAAGGTTTTCATTAAAAGCAACATGATCTAAAGATCGTAAGCGCATTATGTCCTCTTGAAAAAAAGAATTGCTTCTATGGGAGGACGGCCGGCATCCACCCTGTAATGCGCAAAAATTTCATTGGCCTCTTTTATTATAAATCTGAACTCATGAGCTAAAAAGATGGTAGGTGCTCGCTTAACAGAAGAATGCTCAACATTAGAAAATTCTAGAAAAATCCTCTGTATGCAAGGATGCATATGGATAAATTGTCTTTCAAGTTCAACCACGAGCAAAGATATAGCATCAGCAAGACTACTAGTTTTATGAAGAATAGACCCGCTCATGGTGGGTGATAATCCACAAGTATAGGGGATCGCAACAATTTTCGAGGGTAGAGTATGCAACCCAAATTTATTGATTCGACACAAGGGGAGTCAAAGAATATTCTCAAGTATTAACAGTTGAGTTGTCAATTCAACCGCACCTGAAAGACTTAATATCTGCAGCAAAGTATTTAGTAGCAAAGTAATATAATAGTAGCGGTAACGGTAGCAAAAGTAAC
>NW_024111650.1:0-9252 GCF_003073215.2 Triticum urartu | reverse complement strand
CTGCCCTCGGGCAGGCAGCCGATGCAAAACCTCGGCGGTCAGATATCTGGCCTCCCTCAACTTTTTGATGTCTTCTTCCGTGACGGAGGAAGGCACCCATCGGCCTTGAAGGCTAGATCCGGACATGATTGAAGGTTCGGAGCACCTGACCTGAACTTTGGGTGTTTGAGCTTGAGGTGGGGGAAGGATTCGATTGAGCACGGGAGGGAAAAAATAGAAGCCTTGTCCCTTTATAAAGAGGGTGAATATCAAGCGTCCTCTCCGTGGCCGTTTGGACTTGCCTATAGTCTAGGAGTCCTAGAAGTGGTTCGGTTAACCACGCCCGTATTGATGAGAATCCCGGAATAAGGGGACACGATCTCTGCTTCGACGAGACATGCCAAGGAAACCGCCTCGCATGACACGCTGAGGTGGGACAATAAAATGATTCGAATAAAGGCTTGGCCGTGGTGCGATGTCACACTACGGAATATGTCAGCAGATTAGATTTGTGTAAATATTATTCTCTCTATGGCAATATGTGGAAACTTATTTTGCAGAGTCGGCCACTATCTTTGTGTTCAAAATCTTCTATGAAGTACTTGGAGGAGGAGCCTGCCTTGCAATGCCGAAGACAATCTGCGCGCCGTACTCGTCGTCATTGAAGCCTGGTTCAGGGGCTACTAAGGGAGTCCTGGATTAGGGGGTGTCCAGATGGCCGGACTATACCTTCAGCCGGACTCCTGGACTATGAAGATACAAGATTGAAGACTTCGTCCCGTGTCCGGAAGGGACTTTCCTTGGCGTGGAAGGCAAGCTTGGCGATACGGATATGTAGATCTCCTACCATTGTAACCGACTTTGTGTAACCCTAACCCTCTCCGGTGTCTATATAAACCGGAGGGTTTTAGTCCATAGGACAACATACAGAACAACAATCATACCATAGGCTAGCTTCTAGGGTTTAGCCTCTCCGATCTCGTGGTAGATCTACTCTTGTACTACCCATATCATCAATATTAATCAAGAAGGGTGTAGGGTTTTACCTCCATCAAGAGGGCCTGAACCTGGGTAAAACTTCGTGTCCCTTGCCTCCTGTTACCATCCGGCCTAGACGCACAGTTCGGGACCCCCTACCCGAGATCCGCCGGTTTTGACACCGACATTGGTGCTTTCATTGAGAGTTCCTCTGTGTCGTCGCCGTTAGGCTTGATGGCTCCTACGATCATCAATAGCGATGCAGTCCAGGGAGAGACCTTCCTCCCCGGACAGATCTTCGTCTTCAGCGGCTTCGCACTGCGGGCCAATTCACTTGGCCATCTGGAGTAGATCGAAAGCTATGTCCCTGGCCGTCAGGTCAGATTTGGAAGTTTAAACTACACGGCTGACATCCACGGGGACTTGATCTTCGACGGATTCGAGCCACTGCCGAGCGCGCCGCACTGTCACGACGAGCATGATCTAGCTCTGCCACCGAATAGTGCCCTGGAGGCCGCACCCGCATCGGCTTCGACCCTTAATTCGGAGCCAACTGTGCCGATCGAGGATGGGTGGTTGGACATCGCCTCGGGGGCTGCGATCCCAACCGCGATCGAGCCGAACACCAGCCCCGCACTCCGCGAGACTCGTGACTCCAAGGAGCCGGACTCCTCTCCGGACTCCGAACCCTCCGCGCCCCTGCCGATCGAATCCGATTGGGCGCCGATCATGGAGTTTACTGCCGCGGACATCTTTCAGCACTCGCCTTTCGGCGATATTCTGAAGACACTAAAGTCTCTCTCTTTATCAGGAGAGCCCTGGCCGGACTACGGTCAGCAAGGTTGGGATACGGACGATGAAGAAATTCAAAGCCCACACACCACCCACTTTGTAGCCACTATCGACGATTTAACCGACATGCTCGACTTCGACTCCGAAGACATCAACGGTACGGACGCCGATGAAGGAGACGATGAAGAACCAGCGCCTATTGGGCCCTGGAAAGCCACCTCGTCATATGACGTATACATGGTGGACGCACCAAAAGATGACGACAAGGAGCGGAAGGACGCACCGAAGGCTTGTTCCCTCGAAAAGCAGTCAAAGCGGAGACGCAAGCGCCGCCCCAAATCCCGCCTCGACAGAAATAACGATCACACAGACCCAGCGCTGGAGCAGGGTGAACCGCTGCCGGACAACGGCAATCCGGATAATCAAACCGAACAAACAAATTCTATCAAGGATAATGGTCCGGACGACATAACGCCGGACAGGCACCCGGAGCAGCAGAATGCCCGTAAAAGGCTTGTTGCCACCGCGAGGAGTCTTAAAAAGCAGAAGCAAAGGCTCAAGGCTGCGCAAGACACACTCCAAATCAGATGGAGTAAAATACTCAACACAGCAGCGAGGTACGGCGACAATCGCCCCTCCAAGAGCTACCCAAAGCGGAAGCTGCTAACTGAATTCGATGAGGAGGCCTCAGACCCCCCACAACCAAATATCAAAGCAGCCACCTGGCCGGATAGACGACCTCTCTACCAACACAGAGTGGCATACAACGCCACTCACAATACAACACGTGACCCATGCGAGGGCTCGCACCCAAAGGACGGCGCAACAAGATCCATCTATGGACGACGCAAGCGCGCCCCAGCATACAATGCAACGCAACAAACATCCGAACAACACGGTACACCCAGCTACAGGGGTGCTGCACACCCCCTATGTTTCACCGATGAGGTGTTGGACCATGAATTTCCAAAGGGATTCAAACCCGTAAACATAGAGACATACGACGGAACAACAGACCCTGGGGTCTCGATTGAGGACTACATCCTTCATATCCATATGGCTCGAGGAGATGATCTCCACGCCATCAAGTACTTACCCCTCAAGCTCAAAGGGCTAGCTCGTCACTGGCTTAAAGGCCTCCTCGAAAGCTCCATTGGAAGTTGGGAAGAGCTCGAAGACGCCTTTCGGGCAAATTTTCAAGGGACTTATGTCCGACCTCCGGATGCGGACGATTTTAGTCATATAACTCAACAGCCCGGAGAGTCAGCCCAAAAGCTTTGGAACAGGTTTCTTACTAAAAAGAACCAGATTGTCGACTGTCCCGACGCCGAAGCCTTGGCAGCTTTTAAGCATAGTGTCCGTGACGAATGGCTCGCCAGACACCTCGGCCAAAATAAGCCGAGAACGATGGCCGCATTAACAAGCCTCATGACCCGCTTTTGCGCGAGTGAGGACAGCTGGCTAGCCAGATGCAACACCAGCGACCCCAGAACATCTGAAGTTAGAGATGGAAACAGGAAATCATGGCGCAACAGCAATAACAAACGCCGAAATAAAGAAGATAGCACGAAGGGCACGGCAGTAAACGCCGGATTCAAAAGCTCTCGGCCAGGTCAAAAGCCGCCCTCTAAAGGCACCAGGGATGAACTGTCCAGCCTCAACAAAATTCTGGACCAAGTATGTCAGATCCATAGTACCCCTGGTAAACCTGCTAATCATACCCACAGAGAATGTTGGGTCTTCAAGCAGTCCGGCAAGCTCAACGCCGTACACAAGGGGGAGGATACACCAAGTGAAGACGAGGACGAGCCTCCCAAGCAAGACACTGGGGAACAAAAGAAATTTCCACCAGAAGTCAAAACAGTAAACGTGTTACACGTGATCAAGGGAAAAAACAACGCGGCACTCCCAGGAAAATATACCCAAGTGCCTATCACCGCGAAGTCCTGCCACTGGTCGTCTCAACTGATCACTTTCGACCATCGCGATTACTCAGCAAGTATCCGAGGCGCAGGATGGGCTGCCCTGGTATTAGACCCAGTAATTGGCGGATATCACTTCACACGAGTCTTGATGGACGGTGGCAGCAATCTAAACCTAATATATCAGGATACAATCCGCGGGATGGAGTTAGACCCAACAAAAATTCGCCATAGCAATACTACCTTCAAAGGAGTAATGCCAGGCCTAGGGGCTCGTTGTACGGGCTCCCTCCTACTACAGGTTATATTCGGCTCCCCCGATAACTTCCGTCGCGAGCATTTAACCTTCCACATCGCTCCGTTCCAAAGTGGCTATCAAGCACTGCTTGGACGCGAAGCTTTCGCTCGCTTTAATGCAATACCACACTACGCCTCCCTCACACCCGAGATGCCCGGTCCACGTGGCATCATTTCAGTGAACGGAAATATCAAGTGATCTCTGCGCGCCGAAGAGAGTGCGGCTGCCTTGGCAGCCGCACACTAAAGGCGCTCGGACCAGCGAAAGCATCCAATAGGTCGTCAAGACCTCAGACACAACTAATCAAGTCCCGCGCCGCTATTTATACCGAATAAATGGTCACACCCCTATTTGTCAATACAAGGGGCTCAACGCGCGCAGATAAGTGGCAATTTCTTCTCATCTTGAATTATACATGGTTTGTTTAAAAACTATCTTTTTGCACGACAACTTTTTCACCTAAATTCCCCTCTTTTACAGACGATCATCATGCTACACCCGTCTAGGATACGGCACAACAGAGACACAGGCGCAGACGTGCAGCAGGGACCCGCTCCAAGGATTCTTTTTAGATTAAGACCCTGCGTAAACCTTTTTTACTGTCTCTTGTTGATACATATCCACCGTTGAGAAGGATGCTGACGTCTTGGCATGTGGCCACGCCAGAACAATGCACGTGCCAGGACACAAGGGGCTTCTTACAAAGGCCATTATTTAGGCCCGGTTTATACCACAAAGACCAAATACCTTAGGAGTGTTCGGCGTCGCGAGTTTGGCCCTATATGCATCAGTGCCGAATCATTGTCTTTGGTCAAATGTTGGGTTTGCCCGGCTCCTGTGTTTTGGTGCCTTACGTTCCGCTTTACCGGCTAAGGTAGCACCAGGAGAACTACTGTGATTGTGCCCTGGTTCATCCGGACGAGCACCGCAGTAGAGAAAGCCGAAAACTGACTGTCATGATATAGCGTGAGACTGGTCAACCTAACTCGTGGGATGAGACCGTGGTGTGGGGGATAGTCTTCGTCCCCGTAATCTTGCCGTCACCTTAACGGAGGGACGCGGGACGTTGTTTCCGACCAGGCATTGTAGTTCACCCCGGTTGCCTTCATATGATTCTATTATTCGGTGATCGTTGATTGAACCTTCTGGGCATGATGTGCGTGTATGCCACTCGACGTGGGTCGTCGGTAGATAGCATAGTAGTCGAGGCCGCACTACTCCAAACTTCGCTGTCGATGGCTAAGTGAAAGTGTGTGCCTATAGCCTCTAGTACCTGTTTCGGGGGTTAATTCAGACGTACGCCCTTTGTCGGGGCTCGGCTCTCGCTCGTGCGCGCTATTCACTCACTCCTTACCAGGACACTCAAGGACACTTATAGGTGTTTACGTTGTGAACGCATGTTTTGCAAGCACCTCCGTCGAGCATTATGCGGCTCATCGATTCGGACGTTGTGTCGGGGGTCTTCTGATAGATCCGGTAGATCAAATCTACGCGTATGTCACCCTGGTGCTCATTTACTTTTCAAGAGGGTGTATTGATAGCTCACGAAACTGTGTTATATTAGATATTGGACCCGTTGAGAAGCTGGTGTTACTCTGCTTGCCGATTGGGCGGGAGGGTGGTTGTTTCCGGTTGAGTTTGCGCTTTTGTCCCGCCACGTCAGGGTGGTAGATAGGCGGCTCACATTTACTTCTTGAAGACCAGTATAAAAATGCCTTATAAAATCTATAAAAGCAGATGTGGTGCCTATAGTGAGTATGTTGTACTCCTATCACGGTGACACTACATTCTCGTGTTGAACCGGAAATATTTTGATGCACGTGGGTCTCTATCAAACGAGCACCCTTCGCAAGAATTTCTTCGGCTAGATAGATATAATGCGTGTGTCTTCAGGAGCTTTTGCAGCGTGTCTGATCGTGAGCGTCGGTTGTGAGGGTGTTTCTTCCGGCTAGATCCTGCGACGTCAGTCCTAATTTTTGCGAACGAAGTTGTAGCATCCATCTCCGCCTTGAGCAGAATCTTTTGCGGTTCAGTATTGAACAGCTGTTTGTGCTTTATTTTCGGCAGACATGGCCTCTGCCATTAGTGCGTCGTCCTTGACAAGCTGGCTCTGACTTCGGCACGAGAGCCGCGAGCCTTCTTTATCGCATTAATGCGCGTCACCACCTGTCTCCAAAGGGATTCACTTCGTGGCCGATGATGATCTACAAGCTGATATAAAGCTGTGTGCGTTTTTTGCCGAGTTGTCCTTCCCTTGTCGGCGAGGGTAAGCTGATATACCTTACTGATCGTACCTCATTCGGGTCTGCAGAGTGCGGAGCACACCTATTTAGTCTCGCGCCGTCGATGTCTGGCCTCATGTTATCCTTTGTGGCTGTGATCCCTGTCTCCAAATCTCGGATTATCTGTCCGCGGTAGCGCTGGTCACATGGGGGTCCTCGTGGGTAGAATCATTGTCGAATTATCTCAAAAAGTTTGGTTCCACTTCACGGTCCGCTTGACCCGGCTGGACCTTCCAGAGTGTTATTTACTCCTGATCGTTTAGTTGTTGCTATGTGTGTCGCATCTGGCTTGGGCCGATAGACTTAGCGTCAGTGGCGCGCTGAGTTGGCCTGGCGTTTTTACGATTGTTCTCCCAGGTATAGATCTCCATATCCTTCCTCAACGAGTACTTCCATCTAGTGTCGTCGTCCAGAGGTGGTGTGTCACTCTTATCTGGTGTGATTCCTCCGAACTCCACAGCCGATCCAGAGAGGCATACAGTGGATCTCCGAATTTCCTCCGCAACATAAAGGATTTCCCAGCTACAATATCCCCGGCTTCCTGCAGCTCCTCCTTTTTCGCCCTCATAGCAGAGCAGATGTCTTTTCTCGTTGCAGAAGCCTTCTCAAGGTCCGATGACTTCGCTAGGTTTTCCTTTTCAAGAACCCGGCAACGGTTGGCGGCGGCTTTTAATTCTATGGCCATCTTGGCCATCTTATCTCGTCTCTCACCATGCGCGGCCTTCTCGGCTTTCAACTCTTCGGCCGCCTTCAAAGCAGCCGCATTACCAAACCTCGCTTGTTCCTTGGCTCGGGCAAGTTCTGCCCGCAAGGCTTCAACAGTGGCAGCTCCATCTGCAGTCACAACATATTAAAGATACTGGCATCATACTGCTCTTACTATGTGGCGTTTACCAAATAATGACACTTACCCTGTGCCACGTCAAGGCTTTTGTTAACAAGCTAGATGTCGGCGTCTGCCGCATCCAACTGTCATTTTAAATGGGCAAACTCGCCATTCCGGCTAGCCACTGGAGCTTCCATCACCTGGACATAGAGGCATTATGGTTATTACCTAGGAATATGATCCTCTGTTCGTCGTCGTTTCCGACGACAACTAGAGTCTCAGGGGCTACTATCTACACAGGGCACACCTAGCATGTGCAGGACTATCATACATTATTTTACATACCTCAAAGCCTGTTAATAGACTCATAAAAGCTTCATGCAATCCGCTTTCGGCGGACGAGATTCTCTCCATCACAGTATTCATCAGCACACAGTGTTCATCTGAGATGGCCGCTCGCCCCACCAACTCCCTCAGAACATCCGATCGCACACCAGACGGTGCCGGACTCTTTTGTCCGCTCTCTTCGGGAGCCGGACACTGGGAGCTTCGGGGGTCAATGGGATTATCTTCTGGCCTCACCGGACTCGGAGAGGCCCTCCGCGACGACACTTCGGGGTCGCCCGCTTCCGGAGTGGAGGAGTCCGGAGGAGGCGTTTCGCTCTCCATCATCTCTGGAAGAAGATCCCCCGAAGACGAGCTCATTTGAGAGGGGCTAAGGCCCGAACTGCAAAGATATATGCGGTGGTTATTTTCACAGAAGAAAAAGATGGCATACCTGTACTATTAAAGTATTTCGGGTCACTTACGACTCGCTGGAGAATTGATTCCCCCGTGGACTTTGTGCGGCAAAAGCACCCACCAAGGTAGGACCCTCTGTGGGAGACTTCTTCTCCCGTTTGGAAGCTTCGGCTTCCGAATCCCCGGGTGTAGTCCTTTTCCTCCTCCGGTCGTCTTCCTTCATGGAGACGCTCGCTCCCTCGGTTAGAATGGGCAGCGTTGGGGGCCCGCGTCTGCCCGTATTATCCTCCCCAGTATCTTCCTTCAAGGGCTCCGGGTAAGGTGCGACCTGGAGCATCTTTTCCAATACCGGATTGTCCAAACCCTCAGGGAGGGGGGCCGAACACCGAATCAACTTCGCCTTTGTTAGCCAGTCCTGGTCAAAAAGCAAACTCTCAGAAATAACTTCGTAACAAATGAGAGATAGCATGTTCGGTCGAAAAATTCCTTACCTATTCGACGGCGCGGTTACTGCTCAGGCCCACGTCCTCGGTGATTTCCGGACACTCTACCCGAGGTACAAAGAATGACTTGTACATCTCCTCGTGCGTCAGGCCGAGGAAATTTTGAATGACACGCGGTCCCTCGGGATTGAACTCCCACAAGCGAAGGGGCCGGCGTTTGCAAGGCTGGACTTGACGAACCAGCATAACTTGTATTACCGCAACCAAACGAAAATCTCCATTGAAGAGATCTCGAATGCGGCTTTGCAGTATAGGCACGTCCTTGGCTGGACCCCAGCCCAGACCTCTGCTAATCCATGACACTAGTTGTGGTGGAGGGCCCGAGCGGAAAACAGGGCGACCGCCCACTTGGTGCTTCTAGGAGCCGTGATGTAGAACCACTCCTGTTGCCACAATTCAGACACCTCTGGAATGGAACCTTTGGGCCATGGAGCTCCCGTCATCTTGCATATTGAGCCACCTCCACACGTTGCATGTTGCCCCTCGATCATCTTTAGCTTTACTTCAAAGGTCCTGAGCCACAGGCCAAAGTGAGGGGTAACCCGGAGGAAGGCCTCACACACAACAATAAATGTCGTGATATGAAGAAAGGAGTCCGGAGCTAGATCATGGAAATCTAGCCCGTAATAAAACATCAAACCCCTGACGAAAGGATCCAAAGCAAGGCCTAGACCTCGGAGGAAGTGGGAGACGAACACGACGTTCTCGTTGGGTTCGGGGGAGGGGACGGCCTGCCCTCGGGCAGGCAGCCGATGCAAAACCTCGGCGGTCAGATATCTGGCCTCCCTCAACTTTTTGATGTCTTCTTCCGTGACGGAGGAAGGCACCCATCGGCCTTGAAGGCTAGATCCGGACATGATTGAAGGTTCGGAGCACCTGACCTGAACTTTGGGTGTTTGAGCTTGAGGTGGGGGAAGGATTCGATTGAGCA
>NW_024111649.1:0-10601 GCF_003073215.2 Triticum urartu | reverse complement strand
TTGAGGTCTGGTCGCTACAGAGATGGTATCAGAGCACACGCTGACTGTAGGACACGACCACTAAGCTAAAGACCTAGATCACTACTCACTCTCTTCTCTTCTGACTTCTCATCTTTTCTACTCTTTAGGATGGCGGATGCAAGGAACAAGTTCACCCAACCGGATGAAGATACACCCTTTGGACGCCACTTGAAGGAAGTCACTAGATACCTGAACATAGGAATACCAAGCTTCACGGGAACCTACAACGCCACTTTACCTGAAGAAGAGCGCTGGATGATTCAAGTTCAAGTTCCAGGAAGGACGTTCATGCCAGTCACTGAGCCCATAGAGTTTTCTTTTGATGCACCAACTTGGAGTCTAGGAAAGAGTATGGCAGCTCACATCGCCATGGGACGCATTGGAGAAGTCTACCGCAAGGATCTCAAGGATACTATCTACCAGATTTGTGGGCGCCGAGATGAACACTGGGAGATGATCAGCACCAGGAAAGATAGATCAATTGCAGCTTTTATCAGGAGTTAAATCAGCACATTCGACGACAGGAGAATCAGATGTGCGCCGACATGATAGATCTGAAGAAGGCTAAGACTAGAATCAAGGAACTGGAGGAAGAACTCAAGGCTACACGTGAAGATTATGAAGAAGAAATTGAAGTATTGGTGGAGAAGAATGACGATCTGATCAAGAAGATTGGAATATTTATGGGAGGCCCGACACCAGTAGATGAAGACGAGAACCCAAGGAGATTAGCCCGGAAGACTACATCATCATTGACGGCACCGACTCGGAACAAGATAGTAGCAATGATGACTATGTTGATGAAGCAGGAGCAGATATCATGGAGTCTACAACCGTAGAATATTTCTAGTAGACCACCTCATCAGTAGTAGTAGTCCACCATGTAAATATAGTAGTCCGAGCACTTTTGCGATAGTTAGATCGATTGTATGCCCTTGTTTGATTGATTGAAGTGAATTGTTTGCTTTTGCCTCATGTGCATATGGGTAGTGTTTTCTCTTTAGACCCCCTCTATTCTTATATCTCATCTTTTCTAAACCCTCAGATGCCTCCGAGACGTGACCCCGGATTTGCCTTTCCGCCGGAGCTCACCCAGTTGATCCAGCAGCAGAACACACTGATGCAGTTGCTAGTTCAGAATCAGAATCAGGGGAAACAACAACAACCCACCACCACCACCCTGTTGACCACTTAGCCCGTTTTCTTAGGCTGAATCCGCCGGTGTTTTCCAGTAGCACCGAGCCGATAGTAGCAGATGATTGGCTCCGCAAGACAGCTAGGGAGTTGACCACAGCAGGATGCACAGATAAGAAGGTGAAGTTTGCCGCACATCAGTTAGAAGGACCCGCAGCATCTGGTGGGAGAATTTCACAGCCACCTTCCCAGTCGACACTGTCACATGGGACCAGTTTCAGCAGGCTTTTCGTACTGCCCATGTTTCAGCAGGAGCAATGGCCATGAAGAAGCGTGAGTTTCGTAACTTGCGCCAAGGAGGACGGACAGTTGGCCAGTATGTGGAGGAGTTTAGTAAGCTAGCACGTTATGCCCCAGATGACGTTGCTACGGATGCAGCTAAGCAGGAGAAATTCCTGGAAGGACTTGAATGATGAGTTGAGTATGCAGTTGATGGTAGCCACCTTCAACAACTACCAGGAGTTGGTAGATCGTGCTCTTATGATTGAAGGGAAGCAGCAGCAAATTGAGAACCGCAAGAGGAAGTATGGACAAGGAAAGTATAATTCAGGAGCTCAGCAGAAGCCTCGTTTTACCCCTAGACCGGGAGGACATTTTCAGCATACCCATGGAGTAGGTAGCTCGCACAATCACAATGGCACCAAGAATGGTAATGGGAATGGAGGAAGCAATGGCCATAACCGCAGCACCCCATCAACCCCAGCCAAGAAGGACTTGAGCCACGTCACTTGCTATAAGTGTTCGAAGCCAGGACATTATGCAAATGAATGTCCTGAAGGCCAAAATGGCAATGGAAGTTCTGGGAAGAAGCCGAACCCTTTCAACAGGGGACAGGTGAACCACGTTAGTGGAGGAGGTTGAAGCTCAGCCCGATGCAGTAATAGGTAAGTTTTTGGTTAAGTCATTTACTGCACTCGTTCTTTTTGATACTGGTGCATCGCATTCATACATCTCAAGGGGATTTGTGGATAAGTATAACCTACCAACCCAAGCCCTTAGGTCACCCATGTTAGTAACCTCGCCAGGAGCAGAGTATGTGGCAAGTCTATGGTGTGATCGGTTACCATTAAGGATTGGTAACTATGTTTTTCCCTCAGACCTAATAGTATTGGAATCTCAAGGATTGGATGTGATATTAGGCATGGATTGGTTATCAAAGTATGAAGGGAATATTGAGTGTGCTAGTAAGTCAATTTTGCTTACCACACCAGAAGGGAGAAGGATCAAGTATGTATCCCGGCATGTGCCAAAGAGGACACAAGTAAATTCCTTATCAGGAGTTGTGCAGGAGGAAGTACCAGTGGTAAAGGATTTTCCTGATGTATTTCCCGAAGAGTTGCCAGGCATGCCACCGGATAGAGACATTGAGTTTTTGATTGAGCTTTTGCCAGGCACTGGGCCAATATCGAAGAGACCATATAGGATGCCAGCAAAAGATTTGGTGGAAATTAAGAAGCAGATTAAGGAGTTACTGGATAAGGGATATATTCGCCCAAGTTCTTCGCCTTGGGGATCACCAGTACTTCTAGTGGAGAAGAAGGATGGATCGTTAAGGATGGTTGTTGATTATCGAGGATTGAATGAAGTAACGATCAAGAACAAGTACCCACTACCAATGATCAACGATCTGTTTGATCGATTGCAAGGAGCTAAAGTGTTTTCCAAGATCGATTTGCGATCAGGATACCACCAGTTGAAGATTCGAGAGCAGGACATACCTAAGACAGCATTCACCACAAGATATGGACTATATGAGTATACCGTTATGTCATTTGGACTGACTAACGCGCCTGCCTATTTTATGAACATGATGAACAAAGTGTTTATGGAGTTTTTGGATAAGTTCGTCGTAGTGTTCATTGATGATATCCTGGTATATTCGAAGAATGAAGAGGAGCATAAGGAGCATTTGCGTTTGGTACTTGGAAAGCTCAGAGAACATCAATTATATGCCAAGTTCAGCAAATGTGAGTTTTGGTTGAAGGAAGTAGGATTCCTCGGACACGTTATATCCGGAGAAGGTATAGCAGTAGATCCCGCTAAAGTTGAAACCGTGACCAAGTGGGAAGCCCCAACAACAGTTGGAGAGATCCGGAGTTTTCTTGGACTCGCAGGATACTACCGGAGGTTTATTGAGAATTTCTCAAAGATTGTGAAGCCTATGACGGAGTTGCTGAAGAAGGATAACCAAGTTCAAATGGACTGAGGAGTGTGAGGCAAGTTTTCAGGAATTGAAGAACCGTTTGGTTACCTCACCAGTGTTGATTTTGCCAGATCAAACGCAAGGATTATGAGGTGTATTGCGACGCTTCACGTCGAGGACTTGGAGCAGTGCTTATGCAGGAAGGGAGAGTTGTTTCATATGCCTCAAGACAACTGAAGCCCCATGAGTTGAATTATGCCACGCATGATTTGGAGTTAGCAGCCGTAGTGCATGCTTGAAGACATGGAGACATTTCCTCATTGGAAATCATTGTGAGGTGTACACGGATCATAAGAGTTTGAAGTACATTTTCACACAGAAGGAGTTGAATCTCAGACAAAGGAGATGGTTGGAGCTCATCAAGGATTATGATATGAGATTGCATTATCATCCCGGGAAGGCTAATGTAGTAGCTGACGCATGAGCCGTAAGAGTCATGTCAATACACTAATGACGGGAGAAATACCCAAGGAGTTAGCAGAAAATCTTCGTGAACTATGTTTGGAAATAGTTCCGAGAGGCTATGTAGCAGCGCTAGAAATTCAGTCAACCTTGATGGATAGAATCAGAGAAGCTCAGAAAACTGACAAAGAGATTGCCGCTATAAAGGAGAAACTGAGCAAAGGAAAAGCTAAAGGATTTCGTGAGGATGAGCACGACACCCTATGGTTTGAAGACCGTGTTTATGTACCCAATGACCCGGAGATCAGAAAGTTGATTCTGCAAGAGGCACATGATTCACCGTATTCGATTCACCCAGGAAATACCAAGATGTATTTGGATTTGAAGGATATTTTCTGGTGGACCGGAATGAAGAAGGATATTGCGGAGTATGTAGCAGTTTGTGACGTATGTCAGAGAGTAAAGGCAGAGCATCAGAAGCCAGCAGGATTGTTGCAACCATTGCCGATACCCGAATGGAAGTGGGATAAGCTAGGCATGGATTTTATCACGGGATTACCAAGGACTCGTTCAGGCTATGACTCGATTTGGGTTGTAGTTGATCGATTGACGAAGTAGCTCATTTCATCCCAGTAAAGACCACTTACACTAGTGCTAAGTTGGCAAAGATATACATGACCAGGATCGTATGTTTGCATGGAGTTCCGAGGAGCATCGTATCAGATAGAGGAACCCAGTTTACCTCAAAGTTCTGGAAGCAGTTGCATGAGACTTTGGGTACTAGGCTAGAATTTAGTACAGCTTTTCATCCGCAGACAGATGGACAGACCGAGAGAGTCAATCAGATTTTGGAGGATATGCTGAGAGCTTGTGCGCTAGATTATGGATCTAGTTGGGACGATAATTTGCCATATGCAGAGTTCTCTTACAATAATAGCTATCAGACCAGTTTGAAGATGGCACCTTTCGAAGCTTTGTACGGAAGGAGGTGCAGGACACCGTTGTCATGGGACGAAGTTGGAGACCGCCAGTTGTTTGGACCAGATCTGATTAAGGAGTCTGAACAGAAGGTGAAGTTGATTCGCGATAGGCTCAAGGTAGCCCAGTCCAGGCAGAAGAGCTACGCAGATTCTAAACGCAAGGAGACAGTTTACGAAGTTGGAGACAGAGCTTATCTTCGAGTATCCCCACTTCGAGGGATTAAGCGCTTTGGAGTTAAGGGGAAGTTAGCGCCACGATTTGTAGGACCATATCGAGTTTTGGAGCGTATGGGAGAAGTGGCTTACAAGTTGGAATTGCCAGAAGGATTGACAGGAGTTCATGATGTGTTCCACGTTTCTCAGTTGAAGAAGTGTCACGCGGAGATGGCTGACATACCTTTGAGAGACACAGTGCCATTGGAAGCAATTCAGTTGGATAACAATTTGACCTATGAGGAGAAACCAGTCAAGATTCTGAGTTTGCCAGCCGAGTTACTCGCAGCAAGGTTATCAAGTTTTGCAAAGTTCAGTGGAGCCACCACACGGAGGATGAAGCCACCTGGGAGCGAGAGGAAGATTTGCTCAAGACCACCCTCACCTATTTTCTAGCCAACCCGAATCTCGAGGGCGAGATTCATCTTAAGGGGGGTAGGTTTGTAACATCCCAAATTTTCAATTTGGAATGTTATACATTAGGTCATCATGCATATCATATTTTATTTTGCTTTTGGTTTTGATCCTAGAAAATCCTAAGCAACTCAAGGACCCACGGAGAGAGTTGGGGATTTCGTTATTTACATATTTGAGTTTTCTCAAATTATGTAAACAGGATCATTTGATTTTATTTATTTTATCATCAATTATTTCTATTACAAAAATATGAGAGAGGGAATAAAATGACTTTCCCAAAATATAGAAATATTGAGGATTTAATAAAAAATCAAATAAGTTTTATTTCGGAGTTTTTCGGTATTTTTATTTGAATTTAGGAAAAATGCGCGTTTTTCAAAGTTGTAGTTTGGGCCCAGATAAATGTTCACTTTATCGGGCTTGATTTTAGAAACCCGGGAAAATTTATTTCGTGATTTTTGGAGTCCGTTTAGTATTTCTTTTTATTTTTCTTCCGAGCGGAATTATTTAAAAAAAACACGGAACCGACTTTGGGCCGTACTCGGCCAGGACTCCCTGGCCGGGGCCTTTATAAGGCGCGCCCGAGGCCCTGAGCCGAGCCAGCCACCACGCCCTAACCCTAGCGAGCGAGCAAGCGTTCGTCCGTTTGTTCGTTCTAGCGAACGTTCGTTTTTTTTCTTTTTCTCGGATTAAATCCGCGATTTTTCTGATCGCGATTCTGATCCGATTTTCGTTTTAGTATAACTTTTCGCTCGTTTATCGGAATCAGGCGATTCAAGCGCCTGGAGTTTCGTCTCGAAACCCTCTTTCCGAATAATCAACTTAAACAAGTTTTTGCTACTGTAAAATTTGACCTTAGATCCAGATTACTAGAACGAAGTTGTTTTCTTTCGCCGTTTGATTTCTTTTGCTTCGTTCGATTTGATTCTTTTTGCAAACCAGGGTTCTTAAGTTGAACTTTCTGGTTAGATCTTCTATTTGAGTTTTACCTGTGCATTAGATGAGTACTTATTGTATGCTTGTTTGTTTGTCTGCGATAGAATACCCGGAGTGCGCCGCCTGTTACTTTGAATCTCTAGGTTTCGCGGATCATCAGCAAGGCAAGTAACACTTTGATCATACCTTTTTCTACAACCCAGTTTTATTGCATTAGATCAATCCTCACACATTGCATGATTAGGATCTAATTAAATTGTGGGATGGGAAGTAGATGAGGTAGTACCTATTACCTGTTATTATCAAACCTTTGGGAGTTACTTCTACGTTTGCTTATTATGCCATGCTATGCTAGTAGATGTGGATTGGGTGAGTGAATCCATGACAGATGTGAGATTGTTAATTAATGGTTTATCTAAGGTGGCAACTTAAACACACATCTGGGTGGATTGAGGCACCTGGGTATTCCAGGACTTGCCTGTTTTTCTTTTGGACCGCCACCCAGGCTCAAAGGGATCATGAGATTATTCATACTAGAAACTTCCGTGTGCAGCCACAAGCCATTATGGGCTCTGGCATAGTTGACTAAGTTGTGCGAACTCTTACAGTGGTAGACTAGCAGATGTAGGGGATGTAGGTGGTACGGTCTACCCGATCGTAAGGTGCTAGCGCTTCTGAAAGACTATGTCTCGGTCATCCGTTTCTCAAACACCATGTAGTGCGAGAAATCCAACGGAGGCGATCGAGTCTTGTGGGGAAAAGTGCGCAAACCTCTGCAGAGTGTAATAAACTAATCATGATTAGCCGTGTCCCCGGTTATGGACATCTTGAGTATCTAGTACCTGGATTATCATGTGAATCTCAACATGTTACTCTAAATTAATTTTGTTGGGTTTTAATGATGTTATTTAATTGGGATTGAGAATGCTGTCAACCATTCTCAATGTTTAACAACCACCATGATAGTAATTAAATTTATTCCTTTGAAGTAGGGAAAAATTGGCTTTACGCAAAAACTGTAACCATAGAGCTTTCCACCAGCCAAATATGCATATAGTATAGTTGTTGCATTCCATTACTCTCTATGTGTTACCTTGCCAGCATATTCCATGTGCTGACCCGTTTTCGGGCTGCAACGTTAATGTTGCAGACTTTTCAGACGACGATTAAGGAGTTTTTAGGTCGTGGTTCTATACTCAGTGATGCCGTTGGAGTTGATGGACTCACTTATCTTCCAAGCCTTCCGCTGTTATCGTTATTAGATGGCCTTAAGCCATATTTATTGTAATAAGTTCTCTTTTGAGACACTCAATGTAATAAGTGTGTGATTGCTACTCTGCTATAAATCCTTCGAGTACTGTGTGGTGTCAGCATTACTGATCCAGGGATGACACCGGAGCACAGAGATCAGACTGTTTGAGGTCTGGTCGCTACAGTATCGTTCCTACTAAGGATAAAACGATGTGGTCTATCTCTACATAGATAGATCTTGTCTACATCATGTCATCGTTCTTATTGCATTACTCCATTTCTCCATGCACTTAATACACTAGATGCATGCTGGATAGCGGTCGATGTGTGGAGTAATAGTAGTAGATGCGGGCAAGAGTCGGTCTACTAATCTTGGACGTGATGCCTATGTAATGATCATTACCTGGATATCGTCATGAGTATTTGAAGTTCCATCAATTGCCCAGCAGTAATTTGTTCACCCACCGCTTTGCTGT
The DNA here is from genome assembly GCF_003073215.2 of Triticum urartu. Taxonomy (NCBI): domain Eukaryota; kingdom Viridiplantae; phylum Streptophyta; class Magnoliopsida; order Poales; family Poaceae; genus Triticum; species Triticum urartu. Next base: position 2,508 of record NW_024111649.1, on the reverse strand, counting down.
TTTTCTTGAGAGAAGCCACTAGTGAAACCTACGGCCCCCAGGTCTCTTTCTAATATTATTTGCCTTTGCGATCTATTTTCCTTTGCTTTTATTTTCAGATCTATTAATCCAAAAACCCAAAAATACTTTGCTGCAATTTATTCTTATTTATTTGTTTGGCATTTGATCTATCAATCTACTACAAATTTACCTCACGCCTGTTTGCCTATCTTGAGGCGCCGTACCCCGGAAGGGATTGACAACCCCTTTAACACGTCGGGTTGCGAGTAGTTGTTATTTGTGTGCAGGTGATGTTTACGTTGTGTTGCTTGGTTCTTGATACGTCTCCAACGTATCTATAATTTTTGATTGCTCCATGCTATTATATTATCTATTTTGGATGTTAATGGGCTTTATTTTACACTTTTATATCATTTTTGGGACTAACCTACTAACCGGAGGCCCAACCCAAATTGTTGTTTTTTGCCTATTTTAGGGTTTCGAAGAAAAGGAATATCAAACGGAGTCCAAACGGAATGAAACCTTCGGGAACGTGATTTTCTCAACAAACGTGATCCAGGAGACTTGGAGTGGCGTCAAGAAACAAGGGAGGAAGGCACGAGGCAGGGGGGTGCGCCTACCCCCCTGGGCGCGCCCTCCACCCTCGTGGGCCCTCCGTTGCTCCACCGACGTACTTCTTCCTCCTATATATATCCACGTACCCCCAAACATCCAGGAGCACCACGAAAACCTAATTCCACCGCCGCAACCTTCTGTACTCGAGAGATCCCATCGGGGCCTTTTCCGGAGCTCCGCCGGAGGGGGCATTGATCACGGAGGGCCTCTACATCAACTCCATGGCCTCTCCGGTGATGTGTGAGTAGTTTACTTCAGACCTACGGGTCCATAGTTATTAGCTAGATGGCTTCTTCTCTCTCTTTGGATCTCAATACAAAGTTCTCCTCGATCTTCTTGGAGATCTATTCGATGTAATCTTCTTTTGCGGTGTGTTTGTCGAGATCCGATGAATTGTGGGTTTATGATCTCAGATTATCTATGAACAATATTTGATTCTCTCTGAATTCTTTTATGTATGATTGGTTTATCTTTGCAAGTCTCTTCGAATTATCAGTTTGGTTTGGCCTACTAGATTGATCTTTCTTGCAATGGGAGAAGTGCTTAGCTTTGGGTTCAATCTTGCGGTTGCTCGATCCCAGTGACAGAAAGGGAACTGACACGTATTGTATTGTTGCCATCGAGGATAAAAAGATGGGGTTTATATCATAATCCGGACGATTCTAAATCGCTAACGCGTGTTTACATCCACTACTAGAAAAAGGGCTATAGATGGGATTGACACTAATGGCGCACCAGACAAGCGGTGCGCCATTAGTATATACTAATGGCGCACACCTTCTGATACGCCATTAGAGTTGAAACTACTAATGGCGCACCTGGCCCCGGGTGCGCCATTAGTATCAAAAAAAATTTAACTAGTGCGCCTGTCCAAACATACTAATGGCGCATCCAGACACAGTGCGCCATTACTAGTTGTAACTAGTAATGGCGCACCTGCCGGAAAGTGCGCCACTAATGTTGTTTTTTTATTATATTTTTTATTCCCTTTTTTGCAAAACTACTAATGGCGCACTGTTCCACCGTGCGCCATTACTAGTTTAAACTAGTAATGGCGCACTGTGGGACAGTGCGCCATTAGTATTTTTTTTGCAAAACTACTAATGGCGCACCACCAGGAGGTGCGCCATTAGTAACCTGGATTACTAATGGCGCATTTAGAGTTGGTGCGCCATTAGTAAGTGGGCAGCAACAAGATATTTTGGACAGCCTCTCCTACCCACACTCACTTTCTCCCCACTTCATTCTCTCCACCTCCTCCTTGTCTCGGGTGCCTCCTCTTTTTCACCTCATTTCCACCATAGATTCATTCAATTTAAGTGGTTAAATTACCTTGTTTTGATAGGTAAGTAAGGGGGGAAGCTATATTTATGTTGTTCTCCCTACAACAATGTGCACATGCACTTTTTATGGCCTAGCTAGATCTATGTATGTTCGTGGTGTTGCATATATGTTTGTGTTTGGAGGTGTATCGGTATTTGAAATTCGATAGTTGCCAATATTTTGCCGGAATGTTGATTCATTTCCGTTTCGGCGAGAATTTTGGCATTAAGCATTCTTTTTGGTCCTATTTTTAGGGAAAGTCATGCCAAAAAATTTCTTGGTTCTAAAATATCGTTTTGCTCTACCCCGCAGGCGACCATGGTCCGCATGATGACCGAAGGCATCGTGAATAGATTTTTGAGGTCCGCGAAGGCCGAGATGCTTCAAAAGAACGAGACGGAGATAAGATGTCCGTGTCGAAGATGCAAGCTGAAGAGCCTTATTGCGGACCCGGAATCCGGGCAGGTGCGGGACCACCTGCTCTTGCGTGGTTTCATGGATGGCTATCGGTGGCAAGGTGATGAAGATGACTACGAAGTCGTCCATGGGGGCCGGGCAAGAAATGAGGAA
>NW_024111648.1:0-14855 GCF_003073215.2 Triticum urartu | reverse complement strand
CGTAGAAGATGCAGGACATGATGATGAGGAAGATGCCGAGCAGTCGACGGGCATGATCATGAAGATGATGATGCCGGCGGAGCAGACGACGCTGGACCATCGAATGGCTGGGTGCAGGACCCTCATATTCAAGAGCTGCTTCTCAAGCAGACGGATAATGCAAGAGCTGTCGCCCGAGAGAAAGCCAAGATGGATCAACTTGAGTTAGACGCGGTTACTCCATTGTATGAAGGATGCAGGCCCGAAGATACCCGCCTGAAAGTAACGCTCATGGCTCTGGAGATGAAGGTAAAACACAAAATGATCAACGCATGCTTCGACGAGAACATGTCATTCTGGCACGAACGTCTTCCCGAGGGGAACAAGTGACCTACCAGTTTGGAGGAGGCGAAGAAAATCGTGTGTCCTCTGGATTTACCGCACGTGAAATACCTTGTGTGCATGAACAATTGCATCATTTATCGGGACGAGCACGCGGAGTCTACCATATGTTCGGTGTGCAGGGTTACTCGATACAAGAAGAGGAAGAAAGCTCCTCGAAAAGTGGTGTGGTACTTTCCGATCACTCCTCGTCTGCAGCGGTATTTCGCGGACCCTAAGGTAGCAAAGCTCCTGCGTTGGCACGCAGATAGGGAGGAGAAGAAGCGAGAAGATGACGCAAATGATCCGGAGATAGATAAAAAAGACAAGATGCTGAGTCACCCTAAGGATGCGAGCAGTGGCAAGCGTTGAACTTCGAAGACCCAGAATTTGGGAATGATCCAACGAACATCGTGCTTGTGTGGATAGAGAAGCACACATAGCACCAATGGAGTCAATCCGTTTGGTAGCCAGAGAAGCACACATAGCACCTGGCCTGTGTTTGTGTGGTTGTACAACCTTCCCCCGTGGTTGTGCATGAAGAGGAAGTACACTTCACATGAGTATGCTAATTGAAGGACCGAAACAGCCAGGGAACGACATCAATCTGTATCTGGGGCTGCTGAAAGAGGAGCTTCACACGCTGGGGAAAATGCCAGCCAATACGTGGGACGCCGCAGAGAAAGAATATTTCCCTATGAGAGCCGCGCTGCTCACGACGGTGCACGACTATCTCGGTTACGGATATGTCGCGGGGCAGGTGGTCCACGGATTTTCTGGATGCGTCAGGTGCATGGATGACACAACGTATCGCCAGCTAGATAGAGATCCCGGGTCTTCGAAAACCGTGTTCATGGGACATCGAAGGTGGCTTCGCGACGATGACCCGTGGAGAAAACGCAAGGATCTGTTTGATGGTGAAACCGAACCCCGAGGACGCCCGCGTACGAGGAGCGGCGAGGAAATAGACGAGCTGTTGAAAAATTGGAAAGACTGCCCACTGCCGGGAAAGAAGCAAAAGGCGCCAGAGCCGGGAAAGAAGCGAAAGGCGCCAGAGCCGCTGCTGAAGGTAGGGAAAATGAGGTCTGTTTTCTGGGACTTGCCGTACTGGAAGATCCACCGTGTGCCTCACAGCCTTGATGTCATGCATATCACGAAGAACGTCTGCGAGAGTCTGCTTGGTACCCTGCTCAACATGCCAGAGAGGACCAAAGATGGTCCGAAAGCAAGGGCAGACTTGAAATCAATGGGCATCAGGCAGGAGCTTCACGCTATATATGATGATCATGATGATGATGATGATGAGGCGAAGCAGGACACGGAAAGTCGTCACAAAGGCAAAAAGGCCAAGAAGACCGGAAATGACTACCCTCCCGCGTGCTTCACTCTAAGTCAGGAGGAGATCGAGCAGTTTTTCACCTGCCTCGTAGGAGTAAAACTTCCTTACGTTACGCGGGGAAGATAAGCAGATACCTAGACCCAGCGGGATGAGGTTCAGCGGGATGAAGTCTCACGACTGTCACGTGCTGATGACGCAGATACTTCCATTGCAATCCGTGGGATCATGGACGCGCACGTCCGTGAAACCCTATTTGGCCTATGCAACTTTTTCGACGTCATCTCTCGGAAGTCTGTTGGCGTGAGGCAACTCAGAAGGCTACAGGAAGAGATCGTGGTGATACTATGCGAGCTTGAGATGTACTTCCCGCCCGCATTCTTCGACGTTATGGTGCATCTGCTGGTCCATATCGTGGACGATATCATCCAACTCGGGCCGACGTTCCTGCACAGCATGATGCCGTTCGAAAGGATGAATGGTGTCATCAAAGGATACGTTCGTAACATGTCACGTCCAGAGGGAAGCATAGCCAGGGGCTTTCTGACCGAAGAGTGCATCTCCTACTGCACGAATGATCTAGGCATCGAGAACCCCGTTGGTCTGCCCGTCAACAGGCACCTCGGCAGGCTCGCTGGATGGGGTCACCGTGAGGGTCGTCGCGAAATGCATGTCGACTTCGAGGGTCGACTCGCCGACTTTGAAAGAGCAAACCTAGTCGCGCTACAACACATAGACGTGGTCGATCCTTGGGTGGTACAGCACAAAACCTTTATTAAGAAGACGTACAATGACCGAGGCCAACAGAGGACGGACGGAGATATACTCAAAGAGCACAACTCATGTTTCACGCGTTGGTTCAAGCAGAAGCTTCTGTCGTACCCTTTACATGAGGATTCTTCCGCGGAAGAACAACTCATATTCGCCTTGTCACAGGGCGCCGAGCACAACCTGATGACCTATGAGGCGTACGATATCAACGGCTACACATTCTACACCGAGGCCAAGGACATGAAGAGCGATGGTTATCAGAACTCCGGGGTAACGATGGAATCCTACACCGGTAACGACAAGGACAGATACTACGGAAGGATCGAGGAGATCTGGGAGCTGAGCTACGCTGGAGAGAAGGTCCCGATGTTCCGTGTCAGATGGGCCAAGAGCGTCCTAAAAGAAGACCGGTATTTCACCACCATGGTTATACCCGAAGCCAAATCCAAGACCGCGGCGCAAAACGTCACCGCAAAAAATGAGCCATGGGTACTGGCTTCCCAAGTGGACCAATGCTTCTTCATTACCGACCCGTCAAAGCCCAGTCGTGTTGTCGTGAGGAGAGGCAAAAGGAAGATCATCGGAATGGATGGAGTAGCCAATGAGCAAGACTTCGACAAGTACGGCGACCCGAAGATCGAACATGACGACGACGATGAAGTAGCAACATACACCACAAGAAGAAGCAGGACCACCCTACCTAAAGGACGTCCGTTCCACAGAAGAACTCCATTTGCGAAAAAGAAGGGCAAGAAGATTGTGAACAGATAGCTAGCTAAGATCGATTGTATTTAAATCGTAGCCTTCATTTCTCGATTGTATTTCATGGGCACTTTTGAACTATCATGAATATTTTTAAATTTCATGGACACTCATCTCGATCCCCCTCCATCTCGATCGCTATCCCACCTCGCCAGATCGTCCCCCTCGCCGCCGAGCACCCCCCGGTCCACCGGCCGCCGCCGCCGACCCCCCGCACCCTCGATTCCCCTACTCAACCGCCGCCGCCGACCCCCCGCACCCTCCCCTACTCAACCGCCGCCGCCGACCCCCCGCACCCCGCGCACCCTCCCCCGCTCCACCGGCATTACTGTTTGATGAATTTTTAAAAAAATTATTACTGTCTTATAAAAAAAATATTACTATTATGATTTAAACAAGTTTGAACATATTTAAACACAAATAAGTATCAAACAACATTTTAAATGGACTAAAAAAAAATTGTGGAGCCTGGGAATCGAAACCCAGGACCTCCTGGTGTGAGAACTGGCTGCTGACCAGTCGAGCTAGTAGAGGGAACTTGGTGTGGATCAGGTCAGGTGGAAGATAACCTGTTGGCTCGAGCAGAAATAAAAAAAAATACTAATGGCGCACCACGGGGTGCGCCATTAGTATGGATATACTTATGGCGCACCGAGGGGTGGTGCGCCATTAGTATTGTGCCCGGCCCCATCCATATTCCCCTCCTCCCCGGCCCCTCCCTATCCCCTCTCTCTCCCTCGCCCTCGCCCTCGATCCCCTTCCCCTCTCTCCCGACGCCGCTGCCCCGCCGCCTCGACGCTGCCCCGCCGCCCCGACGCCGCCTCGACGCTGCCCCGCCGACGCCGCCTCGACCCCGCCCCGCCGCCCCGACATCCTTGGTGGGAGCCCCTACATTGCCGGATTCGTCGTCGTCTTCAACTACAGTCACCGGCGCGTCCGTGACGATTGTCGCCGTTCTGCTGCTCCTAAGCCACCAACGGGCCATCGTATGCCTCCTCGGTGAGGCACTCAACCATTCCCTTCTCCTTCCCGTGCGGAACCGCCATCGTATTCGTCGCTCTGTTCGAGGCCGAAGCCATCGTCCGCCATGGCCACGAGCTCGTCGTGGCCGTGCTTTTTCCCCGCGTCTCTGGCCGCCCCAGTTCGCCCCCTCGTGCGTGTGCACCTGCCCACGGCCGCGCCCCGCTCGCTGCCTTGCAACAGCTGCTGCTGCACGTGCCTGTAGCCGCCACTGCCGTGTCTAACAGCTGCTGCTGCTACTAGACATTGAATCGTGCTGCTTCCTTCTTCAATTAACCCAAGTGTCAATTTTTTTCAGTTTCGTCAGAATAAAAATGTACAAGGAGTCATTCTGTCCAACTCTGCTGAAAAATAGTTTTCTTGAGTTTTGATCATCAAGAGGACTCATCTTGTAAACGAACTCGTGCTGATAGTTGCAGCTTGCATTAGCTACAGTTTCAAGTCTTGTGGTTGTGATTACTTGACTACCTTTTTGGTTTTCCGGAAACACGCAGTGAATAATTTCCCATACTGATTTATCCCATATATCATCAATGACAAAGAAGTACCTAAAAAAGTTTAACATCAAGCATGCACTCTGCTCTTTTGTGTGATATGGGACTTGGGACTTGGGAATTGGTTCTTTCTTACTACAGTCTTGCTGCTATAGTATGGCTCTGTTCTTGGTGGAGTACAATTTTGTATAAAATGAAATGCAAGGTTGCTGATACTGTAACCCAGATCACACAGATCAATTTTTTTTCAATTTATGCAACTGTAAGAGTACCAACCAGATTACACAAATCATTTTTGATCTGCATGGTTGTTGTTGCTGTGATGGGGTAACTCTGTAAGATGGAGTACATGAGTACTGTAGTAGTAACTGTTGATTAATTATGGCACTGTGTGTCATAATTTGCTAGGTTGCATGGCATGTGCTGGATGAAGCTTATGGTGTAGTATCTTAATTGACTGATGTTGATGAACCTTTCCTGTACATATTTGGTTTGGTTGATTGCCTGGCATGAGCTAGATGAAATGATCTATTTCTCCTGATGTGAAATGATCCCTTTCTCCTGAAATGTTGATTAATTTCCGTTTCGGTTGAGAATGGGGCACTCCTAGGTCAAGAAAATTAGCAAAGGTCATGCCCAATTTTCTTGACCTAGAAGGTGCCCGATTCTCAACTAAAACTTTTATTTGTGAGCCTTGAGAAGATTAATTGGTTCCACAATGCAAGCCAACTTTTATTTCTCTTGCCTGGTTCCACTAAGATGTGTTATTGCAAGCTATTAATTATTTTTTCAGTTGTGAGCCTTGAGAAGATTAATTTTTTCCTATATTGTAGCTTTAACAGCTTTCAGTGTTCCATCTTTCTAGTATCCTATGTTGAATAGAGACATACAATTTTCAGTGTTAAATCAATTGTGTGATCTCTTTTTCTATGTTTCAAGGACTGCCCAATACAAGTAAAGCAATTCCATCCGCCTCGCCCTCTCACCACGGCCACAGAGGCTCCTGGATCTGGACCAGCCGCCGCCGGATAGCAGCAGGTTAGTAAGCCTCTCTCTCTCTCTCTCTCCATTCATGTACCTTCCCCTGGCCTGCTGTGACTCACTCAACCCCCATTTGCATCTAGGCAGGCGGCATCCGTCACCGGCAGGCAGGCGACATCCATCACCGGCAAACCTCCCACGCACCGTGCCTCGGACGCACAGCAGCAGGTCAGACCCCCCTCCCTCTCTCTCTCTGGCACGATGAGTTATAGGATCAATGCCTAAGTTTTGTTGAGCACACGATTTCTTTTCTGTAAGCATTGGTATTATGTGCTTCCCATATTTGGTATAAGATGATTTAAGCTTAACAAACAAAATGCACACCAAAACACCCCCAATTCCAGCTCCTTGAATTCTTAGAACTATGGATACCCAGCTCCACTAATTCATGGGCCTGTTTGCGAGAGCACCAGCTCTAAATAGCATTGCAAAAGCAAACATGTATCAACTGAAAGGAGGAGAAGTAGTTTATTTCATAGAGTAAACATTAGCACTATTTGACAGTAAAAGGTTTTAGCTAATTTGAATTAACTGAAAGCAGCAGTACATCATTTTTATTGACAGTAAAATGTTCAAAGAAACAGATATGTAAAACCCCCATAGTTATGTCTTTCGTACAATATGCCATGAAAAGGTGTGCCATTTTCATAGAAGAGCAAACCGGCCTGCCTTTCGGCCTTTTGGTTGCAAGTGCATTTCACTCAAATCACTCAGTAAGTGATGGCATTCCTTGTGAAATGTTCAAATTAGTTAAAACCTGTGCATATGTAAAAGGTTCAGTAAGTGATGACAGTAAAATGTTCAAAGAAACAGCTGAAACTCCTCTACCGGTGGTTGCACTTGTCTGCAGGATATGTAAAACATTTTTATTGACAGTAAAATGTTCATTTAGTTTCAGTAAACAAATATTGCCAAGCATGACATGGCCTTTGTGATCTCCTACTCCTGAATTTTCATGTCACTTGTGCTATTAGTAGTTTTTTGACAGTAAAAGGAATTTTCATGTCACTTGTGCTATCAGTACACTACAAGTGAATTTTCATGTCACTTGTGCTATTTATGTGGTCTGAAACTTGTCAAGTGATGCTGCTGCTGCTATCTGCGAGTTGCTGCTGCTAGTTGTGATTTTGTCAAGTGATGCTGCTGCTACTTGTGATCTTCTAAAATAACCCCTTTCTCCTGAAAAGTTGATTAATTTCCGTTTTGGTTGAGAAATGGGGCACTCCTAGGTCAAGAAAATTAGCAAAAGGTCATGCCCAATTTTCTTGACCTAGAAGGTGCCCGATTCTCAACCGAAATAAAAATTAATTTGCTTTAGTGGTTGGATTAGTTTAGTATTTTTTTCACACACTCAGACACCCTTGCTTGCCATGTGTGTGAGAGAGATAGTGAGAGGAGACAAGAAGAAGGGGGTTAGGAAGATGTTGCCTGCTCATCAAAGCTAACCATCTCCCCCTTTTCACCCCTTTTCCTTTGTCTTTTGTGGGTTGCAAGGAAGCTACTGTCTTAGCTAGCTTAGCTTGTGCACAAATCCCAGTGTTACAACCTTGTATCTTTGCAGCAACCAACTTTCTAGACACACCCCTGCATCATGCAACAGTGCCTTTAAGGTCCAAGGCAATATCACAAACATCATAGGCAATTTGACCAAACTCACAACCTTGTATCTTTGCAGCAACCAACTTTCTAGACACACCCCTCAAGAACTAGGTTACCCTGAGAACGTGGACTTGGACCTTAGCAACAACACACTAACAGGTTCTATCCCAAAACACCTAGGCAATATCACAAACATCTCTCAATTGTTCCTTGACAATAACCAACTTTTTGGCGACATTCCTCGAGAATTAGGTTATTTGGTCAACTTAGAGATCTTGTTCCTTGACAATAACCAACTTTTTGACCAAACTTTGTTCCTATTTATAGAGAAACATGGCCAACAACGATGAGGGCGGGGGTTCGGGCGGCAAGAAATTATGGGAGCTGTCCCAGGAGATGGAGGAACAACCTCACTTGTATGAGGACGCCGCCTTCCCCACCGATCCTGAGACCACTGATGGTACCGCCGAGGATGACCCCACTGATGCCACCACTGATGGTGCCGCCGAGGATGCCACCACTGATGATGGCGGCGCACGCACAGATGGCAGCCAACCGAAGAGGCAACGGAAGGACCGGCGCCCGACCGTGCTCCGCACCCTCAAGGAGGAAGTTACTGAAGTGGACTCCGACGGGAATCCAACGGCGCCCGAACGAATAGTCAAGGGGTACTCGCTTCAGCTCGGGTGCATTCTCCGGAGCACCGTCTCGATCAACACCGAGAACCTCAGCATCCTGACCGAGGGAATTTGCGCAACCTCCTCTTCACGAAGCTGCACGAACGATACAAGTTCCCCGCTGAATTTGAAAACACAAGCCTCAAAGGGAATAAAGTGAACAATGCTGCCCTCACGAAGATGAGCATGGCCCTGTCTACTTGGAAAAGAATGTGAAGAGAATGATCGAGAAAGGTGAGAGTTATGAGAAGATCAAGGAGAAAAATCCTTCGATCACCGAAGATGACTACAACGACTTCAAGATCAATTGCTCGAGCACCGCAAGCTCCGAATCAAGTAGGTGGGGGAAAGAAATGCGGGAGCTGAACTTAGGGGAACACACACTCGGTCCCGGCGGTTACAGAGTGGCGGAGCCTATATGGGACAAGGAGGAGGCGGACCGTGCCGAGCAAGGCCTACCGCCCCTCTTCGATAAATACGGTGACAAGCAGACCAGGAACTTTGTCAGGGCCCGGTACAGAAGGACCCGAAAACAAAGGAGCTTACCACGGATCCGAAGACCAGGGCGCTTGAGCTTGTTCTGGTAAGGAATACACCCCCGCGTAATTAGCTCCATATGGTTGCATTCTAATTAATGAAGCCAAATTTCTAAATGGTTCACATTCCTTCCGCAGGCGACTGAAAGCAGTAGCGCGGGGTCGACTAAGAGCAACCCTTGGGACACCACTCTAAATAGGGCGTTGAATGTAATGAAGAACAAGGATAAGCTCAGTAAGCCGACGTCAGCTGGTCGTGTGGCCGGCAAAGGCTTGTCGACAAAATGGTCGTCATACTATAACACTGGTGGGCGAAAGGAGAAAAAGACCAGCTCGGAAAGCCAGGCGCGCGAGGTTCAAGAACTCAGGGCACAGGTGGCGCGGATTCCGGAGATTGTCCAAGAGCAAGTGCAACAACAACTCGGAGCGACGATCACCGCCATTGTGCCTACCTTGATCCAGGATTAGTGCGTGGATTGCGGGCGGCCAACAGGGGCCGCCCCCGATTCCTAGCTTCACGGCCAGCAACTCGCAGAACGCGATGGCGGGGCCATTGGTGTCTCCGGCGGAGGCGGCATTGGTGTCTCCGACGCCGGCACGGGAGCTTAATGCACCCGGGTGTACGCCGGCCGGCACCTCTGCAGCAAGCGGCCCCTCCGTCAACTGCACGCCCGCCGTTGGCGGTGCCTCGACATTAGCCGAGCTCGACGCCATCATCACGGTAACTAATTAAGCCTCTCTCGGCCGAGGACTTCATCTCCTTGCCTTTGACTGGGCATCCCTGACGCCCTACATGTTTCGCAGGGCGCCGCCGATGTTCCGTGCACTCTCCTGCACTTCGTGAACAACGAGTTGGTCGATGTCGCCAAGGGAAAAATCGTTCAACCGGGCAACCCCTTGTTCCACGGTACCCGATGCCACCCACCGTGTATAGGGTTCAACTGGTTCGGGTGCTGCCAGGCTGCGACGAGTTGTTACCTCCGATTCGACCCATCGGGGCCGACGAGATGACGTGATGACCCTCAGCGCCTGCCTGAGCTGGCCCCTGCTTTGGCCGAAGAGCCAGATTCGTTTGGGGGCGGGGGACACCACCCCAAAGACAACACCGCCAGTCGTGCCGGCGCCAAGTCGGCCCCATGGCAAGACCGCCGCAACGGTGCCGGACATCCCTATGCCACTGGATCCAAACATGCATATGGCACAGGATCAGAACGACGACGACGACGATACATTTGCCAACGTCGATCAGTACTTTGCCGATCATGGGTACGGTGGCGACTTCATGGGGCCTCCTTCTCAAGAACCCAACCCAACAAAAGATGTGCGCGATCTAGCTGGTACCGGGGAGAAGCCAAGTTACCACAGGCATCGTCTGCAGTTCAGCTCTCAGGAGACGCCTCCAGCTGCCGACTTCACCGAGCCTCAGATAGGCGAGGTGCGAAATATGATCAGCCCCAACACACTCAAGAAGGCGGTCTGTGAGCAGAACTCGGTCCCATTACAGGAGAAGAAGAAGGCACACAAAATAAAGACTAACAAGGGTGCGGGCCAGCCGGCACCGACTATGATCCGTGCTCAGGACGGGCCACCTTCACCTGAGGATATCTCGAGGAGGGTGCATGTGGCGGGTAGGCCGATGCTACCGAGAAATATGCTCGATGCTGCAACCGGTGCTATGCGGAGTCTGCAAGACAGTGTTCTTTCTTTGGAGAAGCAGCGTCTCGGAGAGAAGGATGTGGCATACCCCGTTTTCGCGCCAGGTGCCAGAGGGCAAGGGCTTTGTGGATAACTCCATCGGGGGTACGATCGTCCTGTGGTTTGATGACATCCACGCTATGTTGAACCTTCATCCGCTGCACTACACCTTCTTTCGGCTATTTTCGCTGAGTATGGAGATGCGGATCATTCGTGACAAGACCCTTGACATCGTGATAGTCGACCCCTTCTACATGCGTGCCAAGATCTTGGGCAGCACTGGGGACCGGCAAGTCACGAGTTCTTGCCTCGAAGGCGTCATTCTGGCAAACCAAGATAAGGATAACTTCCTCGTGCCTTACTTTCCCGAGTAAGTCCTCCCCTCAACCGCCCCGTAACATATGAATTCTTAGATTTCGATCATTTTTCTTTTAACATTCCGTGTTTTCTGCAGTGACACACATTGCACGCTCATCCTCCTAAGCCCCAAATATTCCATGGCCACGTATTTCGACCCGGACCGTCAGTCGAACGTAGACTACACAAATGTCAAGAAGGTTCTTGATGATGTTCTCCCCGGCTACGTCAAATCTGGAGGCACCTTCACCAGGCCTATTCGTAAGTACGACAAGCACGTGTTCTCCCACAATACGACGTTCTGCTGCGTCAAGCAGCCGCCTGGCGGTCAGAAGGGTGCCTACTACGCCATCCATCACATGCGGGCGATCGTACGGGACCATCATCAACTTCTGCTACCGAGTAGACTCAAAGATTGGGCCACGAGCGTGTCGGCAATCCAGGATGTGGACATCAGACAAGAATTCTTTCGCATCTAGTCGGAGTTTGCGGAAATCATCCATCAAGATGTCCTTCGTACCTCGGGGCAGTTCTACCTCAGAAATCAACCGTCCAACAGTGACATCGACACAATCCTACAAATGCCAGGCTGACAACGCCCGTTCTTTCATGACTCCCACGATAGACGGCGGCTTCATCCACGCTCCAGTCCCTTGACTCGAGTCGAAAGCAGTGATGCTGTGTCTAGTTCTGAAACATCGATTGGCTCATGTTGTAATTAAACTTTAATGAACTTGTAGTATGTCTCTTTGGTTTCGAGAGTCGTTCAACTTAAGATGTAATCGATGCTATTAGTGTCTTGGTTTTCTCTTCTGATCGTTCTGTTGCATACTTATATATTGCTTATGTATTGTTTGTGAATTGGTACTAACGTTTCATTTGGCTATTGCATAGCGATGCCGTGGTATGTCGTGTACAAGGGTAAGGTTCCCGGAGTCTACGACGACTGGGAGGAGTGTCGGAGACAGGTTCACCGATTCAGCGGTAACAGTTACAAAGGGTACGCCACTAGGGCCGAGGCCGAATCTAGATACGCCCGCTATCTAGCGGGAGAGGGGAGGGAGCGTTGGAGGAACCGGATGAAGACGAGTTTCATCGTGATGATGCTCATCGTGATGACCGCAGCTCTCTTCTATGTGATGGTAGTTTAGATGATCGATATCGACTTGTAATGTGAAGACAAACTCGCGGTCTCGAGACTTGTAATATAATGTTCTATCTTTGTTCGGTCTTTTCAATTCGGAGACTAATATGATGAATTGTATTCGGAGACTAAAATGATGAATTGTATTCAGAGACTAATCTTCTATTGTATCGATGAATCTGTTGTTGATGTGTGCTGTCTATATTTTGTCCAATTATACATTTTGTAACCTGTGCAAAAAACAGAAAATAAAAAAATAAAAAAACCTAATATTCATACTAATGGCGCATCACATCATAGTGCGCCATTAGTATGTCAAAGGATACTAATGGCGCATCACTAAAAAGTGCGCCATTAGTATGCCGAAGTTACTAATGGCGCATCTTGCTGTCGTGCGCCATTAGTATGCCAAAGCACCTGGGTATACATGGCCCCCTGGGAGGCATACAAATGGCGCACTGTTGTATATATAATGGCGCATCTGAGGTGCGCCATTAGTATACCAGATACTAATGGAGCACCAGTGGTGCGCCATTAGTAAAATATACTAATGGCGTGCTACTAATGGCGCACCACTAATGCGCCATTAATGGCCAAAATTAGGTGCGGCCATTAGTAGGCTTTTTCTAGTAGTGAGGTTTTTGCTTGCCTGGCACTTCTGAGATAATATAGGTTCTTCATCGGTGTTCATCGAACTCATCGTCGGGAGCACGTCTATGAGAGGGGGGCAATACCGCACAGAGAAGGAACACAATCAATGCAATGCACAATATGATGCCATGATCATGACATGTCAATATGTTGTGTTGGGCTAATGCATCTACAACCCGGATGGTTTGAGCTCATTTGAATCAAAGATTCAAATGCAAACTCAAGTTATGGGTTTATAAAGTGCATTAACATGTTTTGAGCTAAATAGCAATGTTAAGTTGCTTAAACATGCATGAAACCAGTACAGATGGATAGATTGGATTTTTCTGATCATTTTTCATATAATTTGTTTGATTTGGAGTTATGGTTGAATTACAATGAATATTTCCTGGAATTTCCTATATAAGAATAAATCCAGAAAAGATTTACCGCGTCAGCCTGGCGTCAGTGTGACGTCAGCGGTCAACTGAGACGGTCCAGGTCAACCCTGACCTGTGGGTCCCGTCTGTCAGTGTCAATTAACTAACTAAGTTTAGTTAGCGTTAAACTAATACTAACCTAGTTTAGTTAATGGCATGGGGCCCACACGTCAGTGACCTAGAGGGTCAAACTGGGCCCCCCCACAAGGCATCATTTTGTCCGCGGTCTGTTGCGTTTGAACGTACGCAGCAGCACACATCAAGTGGTGGCAGCGGTAGGTGCTGGGGTGGCGTGTAGCGGCGGTAGCGGTGAGCCGGACGGCGGCCGGAGTATGGGCGCATGCGGGCACGGGGCTACGGAGGCGCTAGGGGGCCATCTGGTGGCTGCTTTCGCCTCCTGAAGGCACCAGGAGCATGTTTAGGTGCACGGCCGCGAGCGGTTCGAGCTCAGCCCACGGCGGCGATGAGGTATGGCAGCGGCGAGCTTCGGAGCTCATGGAGACGGCGGCTACCGCACGGTCGTGAGCAGGGGAGGAGGGGGAAAAGATGCGGGGCTCACAGAGAACACGCAGGACGGTCAGTGGGCTCGGGGGCGGTCCGGTGCGGCGAAACTGGCGAAGCCGATCTCCGACGTCCGGAGGAAGAAGACGATGGCGAGGGCGTCACTGCAGGGCTCCCGGCGTCGCTTGGCGCGGTGAGGGGGAAAGAGTGGTCGAGGCGGAGCCTTGGGATGCGTCGGGGAGGTGAGGCGGTGGTTGTGGCCGCGGCGAACGGCGTCGGTGCCGACGGCTGCGCTCGGGCATGAGGGGAGAGAAAGCAGAGGGGAAAGAGCTCGAGAGAGAGTGAGAGGGGGTCAGCGGGATCGGGACGACACGGGAGAGTCTCCACGCGCCCAGGGGCTCGTCGGCGAGCAGGAGGTGGCCGGGCATGTGCCAACGTGCCTCGGCCACGCGTGCTGCCTATTGGCGCAGGGAGGAGACGACAGGGGAGGGGCCAGGTGGGCTGGGCCGCACAGTCCTGGACCAGCACAGGAGCTGGGCCGGTTGGTGAGCGCCAGGTTAGTCCTTCTCTCTCTCTCTCTTAGATTTTAGTTTCTATTTTCTATTTTCTGTAATTGTTTTAACTTAATTAAAATGCTAAAGCATTTTCAAAAATCATGAAACTAATCATGGCTACTGTTTATAATATATTCAACAGTAAACATTTTAGTTTATGATTATTTGAGCATTTAAAATATTTTATAGCTTTTAAATGCTCAAATGCAAATAAAGTATGATTTAATTCAGAGCCCAAATATGTCATGGAAAAATGTGCATCACCTCTGGTTACTATTTACAGCATTTTCCATAAATGATGAACATTTTTGAAAGCCATTTGGATTTACTGAAAATATTTTAGTTGAACCTAGTGGCTTCCTTTGATGCTAGGGGTTTAGGAAATCCCCATTTCAAGTTTCTTTGGAATTTAAACATGATGGCATGATGAACAAGCAAAGTCAAGCAAGGCTGAACTGGTGCTGTGACAGTTGTGAAGCAACCTATATTTCTGTCATTCCGAAAATTCCCAAAAAAATCTCATAAATTCTTTGGGTCATATCTTCGTCAAATATGTAAAAATACTTCCTTGCCTTGTTAAAAAATAATTCAACAATATTCATTTTCCTATTCTGTTCACAACATCACTTTATGAAGGAAGTGCTATTTATATATTCTTGATTGCCCTCGGAATTCTTGGGCACTCTTTCCTATCCAAATCATTGCCGCATGACAAAATTCAGCTCCATTTGCCTAGAAATCTTCCTCGGCAAATTTCCAAAGTTTTTGTCCACCTAGAAGCATTGTGAAGGAAGTACCTTTTTATATATCCAAATGACATGAAATTTATACAGTTCCTTCATATGCCCAAATTATCACCCTCCTCCAAATTGCAGCTCAGTCAAATCATCTATGTGAGCCCAGGTTCAATTTATATTTTATGGCCAGATTGGCACGTT
>NW_024111647.1:0-11915 GCF_003073215.2 Triticum urartu | reverse complement strand
AAGAGAGAGATAAAAATCATTTCTAGGTACATAAGTATCTATTTAATCAGAGAAACATCAAAAGTTTTTCAAGGTTCAACCACTAGCTAGGAACGGTCAAGCCCGCTGTTTTGACCGCATTTTGAAACAGGCATAAAAAAATCAAAAAAAATCAAAAAATTGGAAAACCTTCGCATTGTGTCATTATATGTGACCAAGTTTCCAAAAAATAATAAACTTGTAATACGGAAATTATTTTAAAAAGGTGTTCACAGAAATGAGCTATCATGCGTGAAGATTCATGGCTTTCAACCAAATGATCAATCTTATGGCCACATTCATGGCATAGTTTGTTCAAATGATCTCATATTGTGCACAAGGGTGCATCTTGGAATTCCAAACAATGTTGCTCTAAGGGAGTTTTCATTTTCTTTGCACGGAAAATTCATTTTCCATTTTCCGAGTGCCCGAATTGAGTTCTTTTTGTGAAGGACCTACCATATATTTGTTGCAAAATTGGACCAAATCATTTTCTAAAATACTAGGACATATTTGATTCACAATTGACCAAATGGTTGGGTGTCAAAAGTTTTGATCCACCTCTGGTGAAAAAGACAAATTCTCCGCCGATTCAGCAGGAAGCGGGTCAAATTTGAACTGTAGCTGCCATAGTTTGCTCTTTATTTTTCCAAAAATCATTTCTAGGTACATAAGTATCTATTTAATCAGAGAAACACCAAAAAAAAAATTCCAAGATTCAACCACTAGCTAGGAACGGTCATTCCCGCCGTTTTGACCGCATTTTGAAACGGGCATAAAAAATTCAAAAAAATCAAAAAATTGGGAAACCTTCGCATTGTGTCATTATATGTGACCAAGTTCCAGGAAAAATAATAAACTTGTAATACGACAATTTTAAAAAAGTGTTCTCAGAAATGAGCTATCACGCGTGAAGATTCAGGGTTTTCAAGCCAAATGATCAATCTTATGGCCACATTCATGGCATAGTTTGTTCAAATGATCTCATATTGTGCACAAGGGTGCATCTTGGAATTCCAAACAATGTTGCCTAAGGGAGTTTTCATTTTCTTTGCACGGAAAATTCATTTTCCATTTTCCGAGTGCCCGAAATGAGTTTTTTTGTGAAGGACCTACCATATATTTGTTGCAAAATTGGACCAAATCAATTTTCTAAAATACTAGGCCATATTTAATGCACAATTGACAAAATGGTTGGGTGTCAAAAGTTTTGATCCACCTTTGGTGAAAAAGACAAATTCCCGCCAATTTCAGTAGGAAGCGGGTCAAATTTGAACTGCAGCTGTGCCTTATTGTTTGCTCTTTATTTTTTCCAAAAATCATTTCTAGTTACATAAGTATCTATTTAAGCATAAATACATGGTTTGGTGCGATACGTCGAAGGTTTGGATGGTGGCCCAGGGCCCCAACTCCAAAGCGCGTGAACTCGCATGCCTGGTGCGTGGTCACCGCGGCGCACCTTGGTGTTGACATGCGTTCTGGGAGGCCTAGGCATGTCTAGCGGGTTGGGCACTCCCCAGGTAGGTGCTAGGAAGAAAATTACAACAGAAGAATCTCACGAGGAGACCGACCTATGCTCAAAGATGAATTAGCAGCCAAGTGTTTTGATTGGCAGTACGGGAAATGCACATGGCCAATGGGCGTGAGTTTTTGCTGAGGATGATCATCTACTAAGAAGAATGTCTTCGCAAATTTTCAGATCAAAAGGAGGATCCTAGGTGGTACTTGCTTTGCAAAGTACCACACTGGACAGAAATATGAATGTTGAAGCTGGGCTCAAAATAATGAATGGATTGAGCTGAAATTTGGTGGAGGATGGTTATTTGGGCATTGGCAAAGCACGTAGAAAATTGATACCATTTGGACATGCGAAAGTGGTAACTTCCTTCACAATGCTCTTCTATGGACAGAAACTTGGGAAAACTAGTGAGAGAAATTGGATGAATGAAGATGAGCTCAAATTTGTGAGGTAAGTTACATAGGTATGGTCATGCCTTGGTAGATTTTCAGATCATTTTGGTAAGCCTAGCTAGTACTTACTTCACAAAGCTTCCCTCGAGGTAGAAACTTTGGAAATTTCCTGAGAAAGATTTACTAGGAAAATGGAGCTGAATATTATCATGTGGCAATGATTTGGGTATGGAAGAGTGCCCAAAGAGTTTGAGGGTAATAGGAGGGGTCTAGATAACACTTGCTTTGCAACGTGCCAATCTGGCCATAAAATATAAATTGAACCTGGGCTCACATAGATGATTTGACTGAGCTGCACTTTGGAGGAGGGTGGTAATTTGGGCATATGATGGAACTGTATAAATTTCATGTCATTTGGATATATAAAAAAGGTACTTCCTTCACAATGCTTCTAGGTGGACAAAAACTTTGAAATTTGCCGAGGAAGATTTGCTAGGCAAATGGAGCTGAATTTTGTCATGAGGCAATGATTTGGATAGGAAAGAGTGCCCAAAATTCGAGGGCAATCAAGAATATATAAAGCTAACTTCACTTCACAAAAGTGTGTGTTGTGAACAATAGGAAAATGAATATTGTTGAATTAGTTTTGAACTAGGCAAGGAAGGATTTTTACATATTTGATGAAGATATGACCCAAAGAATTTATGAGATTTTTTTGGGAATTTTGGGAATGACAGAAATATAGGTTGCTTCACAACCTAGGGCAAAAATTGACACATGGACATGACACATAGGCAAAACTGATGAGGTGGCGCCTAGTCATAGCAATAAGTACTAATGCATCCACGTTCACAACCTCATGACCATTTATATTGGTCGTAATCAGGTAGAAATAAGGTCATGGACCACTCTTGTCTGCTTTGTGACCATTTGGTGTAAGGAAATTCAGGGTTTGAGCCCTTCCAAGCGAAATGGCCGTGGATTTACGACCAATTCAGCTAGGGTCACTAAGAGAAGGTCACTAGTTGACATATTTCTTGTAGTGAACTAATAGTGATACAAGTACCGAACATCAGGCATGATTATTTGGGCATCTCATTAACTGAGGACAAATAAAGCAATTGAAAAGAGAAAATTAACTATGCCTGAAACAAACAAGGAATTGAACTGTTGAGTTGCATACAGTGACTTACCTTAGCAGGTTGAAGAGGCTCAGCGCAACTCCTACTTCTCTTGCAAGGCTCCTTCCTAACATCTTGTACTTGGAAATCCTCAATCTTATCTTCATTGTACCCCCTCTGTAAGGTGACACCAACTAGTTACTCGTCTCCTTGGAAGATAAATATGCATGCTTTCCAGTCTGTGAACACAAAAGGATGAGATTATAACAAAACAACACCACATAATTATGTCAACTAGTTACTCGTCTCCTTGGAAGATAAATATGCATACTTTCCTAACATACTTGCCTACTGTAGTGTACAGCCAAACCTTTATGTCACCTATGAGTTAGACAAGGCCCCACTACAACAGCCCTTAGTGTTTAAATCATTGACAAGCTCTGTTAGAGTGTTAGTTCAAGAACAACAAGTAATCAAAGCAAACAGACCTAGTATGGCTGGCTGATGCAAACAAGCAATTGAACAGATGTGTGAGCAAATCTTACATATCAAGAAAAGAAGCAAAGAAGGAGGCTTAAAGACCATCACTTGACTGACCAGATTTAAGGGGCATTTAAACATCATGTGCAATGTATGAACTAACATAAACATTGCATATTCCAGATTCTACAATGGAATGCACATGTATTAGGTTATGCCATGTATGATGATGCCTAAATGTACAGATAGCAGGCAGGAGTGATTCATCATTGCACGCATAATTGAATTGCAGGTTAAGGGCCAGTTCGGTTCCGCCTTTTTAGGGCATATTGTCAAAATAAGACATAAAAGATGTAAAGAAGTCATTTTTGAGTTATGGGCTTGGGCTTAACTAATTTCGCTTTGGAGGGGGCTGTTTCGGGTAGAACCTCACTAAAAATTGAAGGGAAGGGGAAATAGTGAAATGACTCTGTTGTCTACCTATATTACACTCAAAATGCAACTGCTGACGCCCATGTCACACCTGACCCTCAAGTAAAAACAAACACGCAAGCATTCATTGCCCTGCCCGCTTGCATCTCCTCTCCCCGTTCCCTCTACCTCGATCCCCTGCCTGCAGCACTAGGGTTCCTCCAGCGAGCCGTCGCCACTGGTGCACTACATCTTGTACTTTTTCATTGTGTAACCCTATCTGCAAGTTGACATGGCTAATTTCAGACATCTCTACATGATACTACATTGCATATCCCTTGCGCATATTTAAACCACCAATTAACGATTGTGTGTGTACCATAAACTAGCCATGACTCTGTATGCTGGACTAGCAGGCACTCTAAGGGAGCCTAATGTAGTGCACTGGAATTCCTACATGCCACCTACGATTTTGTGTAATGTACTGCCCCTATTCCTAAATATATGTCTTTGTAGAGATTCCAGTATGGACCACATACAGATGTATATAGATGCATTTTCGAGTGTAGATTCACTCATTTTGCTCCGTATGTAGCCTATAGTGGAATCTCTAGAAAGACTTATATTTAGGAACAGAGGTACGAGGTAGTATCATGTATGACATCTACATATCTAATTTAGCAGCCAGTAGTAGAAATCATTGTCTGCACAAAGGGATTACTGGTCGAAAATCCTAGCAAAGCACGCTGGCAGGCACAGAACAATACAAGAGAGAGACACGCTTACAAGATCATAGCAATGCCCCAGTCCAGGATCTTGGTTGGCCAAGATATTAGATCCAGAAGAAACATCCTCCTTGTAGTTTTTCCCAGCTGCATAATAGGTAACAACGACCGGTTAGTATATTTGAAGTACATCGGGCAGGTGATGCTGGACGGGTTTAAAGGTGACAAGTACCTAGGCCGTGGCGGGTGCTTGGCATCTCTCCAGACTATGGGAATCAGGTTAGAAACGTCGAGGGTGATGACGCTGCGCTGGCTGTTGGGGTCCAGTAAGGAGATCTAGAACCGTCGAGTAGGGTGTTTGTGGAGCGGCTCCGGTAGGGTGGACTACGGTGTGGGCGAAGTGGATCTATGGCCGTGGACGAGGGCGTAGGTGAAGCTGCTCCGGTGGTTGGGTTAAGGATGGTGTCGACGATGCGGATCTGCGGCCGTGGACGGGGCGTCAGAAGCTGCTCCGGTGGTTGGGTTAAGGGTGGTGTCGACGATGCGGATCTGCGGTCGTGGATGGGCATCAGAAGCTGCTCCGGTAGGTTGGATGAGGGTGCGAGGAAGCGGATCTGAGTCCATGGACTTGTGAGTTGGCAAAGCGGCCCCAGTAGGGTTGAGAATGGTATAGGCGAAGCTACTCCGGTAGGGTTGAGGAAGGTGTTGGCGAAGTGGCTCCGGTAGGGTTGAGGAAGGTGTCGGCGAAGAGGATCAGAGGCCGTCGACGGGGGCATCGGTGGGGCGTCTCCGGGGGGTGTGGACGAAGCGTCTCCGGTGGGGAGTACGAATGAGCCGCTGCAGATGCGCGGCGGTTGACGAGAGTACAGGCGAAGCAGATCCGGCGCCGTGGACAAGGCCGTCACTGAATGGGCTGTGGTAAATTGGTGGATGAGCAGTCTACTTGTTTCTAGGGGAGGTGGGAGGGGTAGATGCGGCCGCAGAAGCAAATCCGGCGAGGTGGACGCTGCTGGCAATGAATGGGCTATGGTACGCCGGTGGATGAGCAGTCTAGGGTTTCGAGAGGGGAGGGGAGAAAGGGCGATGAAGTACGGACGGCGTGATGTAAGATGCTCTGGTGCTGTGCAGTTAGTCATTTTTGCGGGAGGGGGGAGAGGAAATGGGGGTGCCGTGTAGTGGGGGAACCGAAAGTTACCAAAGCAGCCCCGACCTATCATGTAGATGAGGGCGGTATTGTAACTGTTGGTCTCCATGCACCAAGTACAAAAGGGGGATTTCGCATGCTAAAGACTAAGGTGGCGGAAATTTTAGAAGGAGGCGGGAGATTTTGCCGCCCGCGGGATCGTTCGTATCCAGTTTCAACTAATTTTGGCCCGTGCTAGCGGGAAGGTCATACTAGACTGTGTACACAGGGCACGCGTCAGCAGTTAATAACTGGTGTGAAGTCCACCCCAGTCAAAACAATAGTGATTTCTTTCAAGTTTGTGAACAAATACTACAATTCTACTACTTTGGATCCATTGCAACGCACGGGCACATTGCTGGTAAAAGGAAAAGGCCTGCCGCGTTCGCGTCGCACCCCCACATGCCCGGGAATCGGGAGTACAACACGGCCCGTCCGGTACGACACATAGCTTAGGGAAGGCGTGTTGCCTAGCATTTACTTTCATGTGGGACCGCCGTTGAGCAAACCGACACCCCGCCCGCCGCCGGGTTGGAAAACAGAAACGAGGGGAAGATCTAGCTGTAGCACGGAAGCCAAGAAATTTGGTGTCAGACGGGGCTCGTTGATAGAGTAGGAGCATTCCGTACTAGTACTACTCCTACTAGTACCAAGTTTGTACTCCTAATACTATATTACTAGTACTACCACTATACAACTAGTAGGTACGTGCACGGCACAACATCGTAGGAACAAAAAACGGGAAGATCTTGTTTTGGGTGATTTATCTTTTTTTCAATCAATGTAGTATGAATAATATGATGTGGGGGGCACCCATGAAGCTTATGTGGCTTGGTTGCATGGCTACGGAAGGTTAGAGAAAAATAAATAGATAATGTGTTTAGAGTGCACTCCACTAAATAGATATATATACTTTGGATCCATTGCAACGGACCGGCACATCTATATCTATACCCCCTATATAGTGTGTGAAAAACTTTCAAAGTCGGTCGTTGGATGAAGCCAATCCGACGGTACAAAGATGGCAAATCCGAGCACTACTGGCGTTGGATATCATCCACCAGATTCTGCCACATGTATAATCTAGAAGACTCCATGGTTGAACTTAATTCATGACTAAGGGCCTCTTTGATTCATAGGATTGCAGAAACACAGGAATAGGAAAAAAGTAGGATTGGAATGGCATGTTCATTGGATCCCTATAGGATTTGAGTTTGTTTGATTGTGTCACATGAAAAACAAAGGATTTCTTTCAAGAGGTTGGAGTGCATGTTAGAATTCCTGTGAAACGTAGTACAAATGAATCCTTAGGAAAATATTCTACATGATTCAATCCTACGAAATCAAACGACCAACGTAGGAAAAATTCCTAAGGATTCTAATCCTTCAAAGATCCTATGAAAATCCTTTGAATCAAACAGACCCTAACTTTTGCCACAACTAAGCTTAGGCAAAGTTATTAGTTCTTCAAAACGAGAGAAACAAGTTGGCAAGCCTAAGGGAATCTTGCCACATTTTTTGTGTATGTCATGTGGGGCCTTAGTGTGGCTTGACGGCTAAGGTGTAGGCTGTGAGGGCATTAGGTGCGGGGTAGGGGACGCAGGTCATATGCATTCTGAGATTTTGATCTATGTTTGCGCTTCTGATCGTGAAGCATTCTCTGTAGCGGTGCTTTGCATTTGTCGATGAGATAGTGAAGTGGGTCTTTTTTGTGAGCTCGGTGCTTTAGGCATGTTATGGCATGGCGTCCTGCAGAGCCGTTATTGTGTCGATGGTCTTGTTGGTGCGTGGTTGGATCAACGGTGCTGTAAAAGGGAGTTTTATTTACCACACTGAGAACTGCTAGACGGAGTGGGATGAGGCCGAGCAGTTCTTTCCTAACTTGGCGACGGAGGACACCTACGGCGACGGCGGAGAGGACGATGTCCGCGGTCGGCGTGAAGACGGCGTCGGAGAGGTTGCGGCAGCGAAGCGCTTCGTCGCCGGCGTCGTCGAGGGCTAGCGGTGGCGCTAGGGTTCGTGCGAGAGTGGAAGAAGAGATAATGACCGCCGTGAAGTGTGTATTTATAGGTACAGGGGCGGCACTGCGTTATTACACAGGTGCCCCTGGCGATTCGCATCTGAGGAACACGTGGCCATTATGCAGAATTTTGGGGTTTGTTCCACGTCCCACGCACGCCTGGATTGTCGGGTGGTCGTTCCTACTTCTCCGGGTTTCATGTGGAGGAATGAGCATTGAAAGTGGACTTAAGGTTTGTCTTTGTATCTTCTGCTGACAAGGACGCAGAGAAGACATTCGACAGTTTCAATAGAATGCATATGATTTGGAGAGATAGAGTTTGAGATAGATAGCATAGAGAGGTTAGGGTCCGATCACATTCACTTAGTTCAAAAGATTCAACAAGAAGACATAGGTTTTTTATTTTTTTTTTTTTTTTTTTTTTTTTATTTTTTTTTTATATTTTTTTTTTTTTTTTTTTTTTTTTTTTCATAGCTATAAGTGAATGCTGTAGAGGACAGAACACTAGTATATATATATATATATATCAACATAGTGAAGATAATCATGAAGAGCATGTTGAGATTGAAGCCAAACCAAATGTGAAGACATAGCAAGGTAACGCCATGAGTGAAACACTTCAAAATAGAACATTTGGTGGTGGCGTTACCCACGTATAGGAAGTATTAGACCCAGACACGGACGCACAATTATCGTGGCGCTCCGAAGTCAAATTCCACATTAATGTATTCACACTTAGAATGTATGTCTTCATTGATTGAAGATATACTTTACTTCGTGTTGCACATCTAAGTCATCAATATGCATAAGTGTTAGGATGTGTGCCTGATCACAGGACATTTGAGGATTCCAGGATATTTAGCTCACACCGTAACTTGCAAAATCTCTTCTCATTCCAAGGGCTTGGTGAAGATATCTGCCAATTGCTCTTCAGTGTTGACGTGTATGATATCAATATCTTCCTTCACAACATGATCTCTGAGAAAGTGATGACGAATTTCAATGTGCTTTGTCTTCGAGTGCTGAACTGGGTTGTTGGCAATCTTGATGGCGCTTTTCGTTGTCGCAATAGAGTGGCACTTTGCTTCAGATGAATGCCATAGTCCTTGAGTGTTTGCTTCATCCATAGAAGCTGAGCGCAGCAAGATCCAGCAGCAATGTATTCAGATTCAGCAGTGGAGAGGGATACACAGTTCTGCTTCTTTGAAGACCAACATACAAGTGATCGTCCCAGAAAGTGACATGTGCCTGATGTAGACTTGCGATCAACCTTTGTCACCAGCATAATCAGCATCCGAGAATCCAACTAGATCAAACTCTGAGCCCTTTGGATACCATAATCCTAGTGTTGGGGTGTGAGCCAAATATCGAAGAATTGCTTCACAGCTAAGTGATGTGATTCCTTTGGTGCCGCTTGAATCGAGCACACATGCAAACACTAAGCATAATATCTGGCCTAGATGCACATAGATAAAGTAAAGAACCAATCATGGAGCGGTATACCTTTTGATCGAACTCTTTACCATTGTCGTGGGACCCAGATGATGTTGGCTGGCATTGGCGTCGTGAAGCCTTTGCAGTCTTGCATACCGAACTTCTTCAGGCAATCTTTGAGATACTTCTCTTGAGATATGAAGATGTCGTTGCGTTGTCTGTCGTATTTGAAGACCAGAAAGAACTTCAGCTCTCCCATCATGGACATCTGATATTGCTCTTGCATCATATATCCAAACTCTTCACTGTACTTCTGATTGGTGCAGCCGAAGATAATGTCATCCACATATATTTGGCACACAAACAGTTCACCATCATATGTCTTCGTGAAGAGAGTGGGCGGGGAACCAGGTATGAAGCCTTTGCTCTTCAGGAAGTATTTGAGTGTGTCATACCATGCCCGAGGGGCTTGTTTGAGGCCATACAGTGCCTTGTTGAGCTTGTATACCATGTCAGGATGTTTTGGATCTTCAAAGCCAGGCGGTTGTGCAACATACACTTCTTCTTCAATCTTGCCATTGAGAAAGGGCTCTTCACATCCATTTGATATAGAAGTATGTTATGATGATTTGCATAGGCCAGCAGTATGCGTATGGCTTCAAGTCTAGCCACAGGAGCAAATGTTTCATCGAAGTCAATGCCTTCCACTTGAGTATATCCTTGAGCAACGAGACGAGCTTTGTTTCTGACAACTTGACCATGCTCATCTTGCTTGTTGCGGTATATCCATTTGGTGCCTATTATGTTGTGCTTCCGAGGATCGGGACGCTTGACCAGTTCCCATACATTATTCAGCTCAAACTGTTGAAGCTCGTCTTGCATAGCTTGAATCCATTCAGGTTCCATGAAGGCTTCTTCAACTTTCTTGGGTTCTGTTATTGAGACGAATGCGAAGTGCCCACAGAAATTTGCTAGCTGAGTTTCCCTTGAACGAGTGAGTGGACCGGGTGCATTGATGCTATCAATTATTCTTTCAATCTGCACTTCATTGGCAACGCGAGGATGTACAGGGCGAAGATTTTGCTCTTGCTGATCATTGTCGTTGTTAGAAAGGAATCTGTCTTCAGGCTGAGCATGTCTTCATGTTGATCAGGTGCTGAGATGATAAGTTCTTCTTCAGGATGAGCTTCAGAAGGTATAATTTCTCCAGTTCCCATTAGCTTGATTGATTCACTGGATGGAACTTCATCTAGCACATTTGGCAGTTGCTCTCTTTGTGAACCGTTGGTCTCATCGAACCGCACATCCACTGTTTCAACCACTTTGTAATGAAAGAGATTGAAGACTCTGTAGGAGTGTGAATCCTTTCCATATCCAAGCATAAAACCCTCATGTGCTTTTGGTGCAAACTTTGAGGTGTGATGTGGGTCCTTGATCCAGCACCTGGCGCCAAATACTCTGAAGTAACTGACATTTGGCTTCTTGCCAGTAAGGAGCTCATAAGATGTCTTGTTCAGAAGCTTGTGAAGATAAACACGATTGATTGTATGGCATGCAGTATCAATGGCTTCAGGCCAGAATTTTCTTGGAGTCTTGTATTCATCTAGCATCGTTCTGGCCATCTCAATGAGTGTTCTGTTCTTGCGTTCGACGACGCCATTCTGCTGTGGCGTGTACGGGGCTGAGAATTCATGTGTGATGCCAAGGTATCAAGATATGTATCAAGGCTAGTGTTCTTGAATTCAGTGCCATTGTCACTTCTGATGTGCTTTATCTTGGCGCCATTAGTGTTCATTGCTCGATGGCGAAGCGTCTGAAGACATCCTGCACTTCAGTCTTGTAAAGGATTATGTGCACCAAGTATATCTAGAATAATCATCAACAATGACAAAAGCCATAGAGACAAGCAGTAGTAGTAGAGTTGAGTAATGAGTGGGACCGAAAAGATCCATGTGAAGCAGTTCGAAGGGTCGAGTAGTGGTCATGATTGTCTTCGAGGGATGTTTGGCCCTCGTCATCTTTCCCTGCTTCACAGGCACGCATAAGTGGTCTTTCTTGAACTTGACGCCCTCGATGCCTATGACATGCTTCTTCTTTGCCAGGGTGTGGAGGTTCCTCATGCCAGCATGCCCAGCCTCCGATGCCAGAGCCATCTGAAGCCAGAAGACATACGGCAAGTTGTGGTCCTGCTGAGAAATCTACCACGTACAAATCATATTTTCGATACCCTTCAAACACTAGAGACTTGTCAGATTCCATTAGAAGAAGCAACGATATTTTCCAAATATTACGATCATGTTTAAATCGCAAAGCATTGAGACAGACATTAAGTTGAAGCCAAGGGATTCAACAAGCATGACTTTATCCATGTGTTGATCCCTTGAGATTGCAACTCTACCTAGACCCAATACCTTACTTTTACCAGTGTCAGCAAATGTGATGTGGCTCTTGTCGGATGGACGTAAGGTTGAGTCCATAAGAAGGCTTCTTTTGCCAGTCATGTGATTTGTACACCCACTATCAATAATCCATTCTGAAGACGCTGGTGTCGTACCCTACAGTGCAGTTAGGGGGATAGGCTTCACGAAGAGAATTGTGAAGCAAAAACATTT
>NW_024111646.1:0-16678 GCF_003073215.2 Triticum urartu | reverse complement strand
ACAGTAGGAGATAACAATTACTTAGTCTAATACTAATCCCGAAGGTAGATGTAGAGGTAGCGTGCCGACCGCGATCACATCGACTTTGGAACCATTTCCCACGCATCGTCACCTCGTCCTTAGCCAATCTTCGCTTAATCCGTAGTTTCGAGTTGCAAATATTAGCAACAGAACCAGTATCAAATACCCAGGTGCTACTGCGAGCATTAGTAAGGTACACATCAATAACATGTATATCAATATACCTTTCACCTTGCCATCCTTCTTATCCGCCAAATACTTGGGGCAGTTCCGCTTCCAGTGACCAGTCTCTTGCAGTAGAAGCACTCAGTTTCAGGCTTAGGTCCAGTTGGTTCTCTTGAGCAGCAACTTGCTTGCTGTTCTTCTTGAAGTTCCCCTTTCTTCCCTTTGCCTTTTCTTGAAACTAGTGGTCTTGTTACCATCAACACTTGATGCTCCTTCTTGATTTCTACCTTCCAGCTTTCAGCATTGCGAAGAGCTTGGGAATCAGTCTTTCATCCCTTGCATATTATAGTTCATCACGAAGCTCTTGTAGCTTGGTGGCAGTGATTGGAGAATTCTGTCAATGATGCAATCATCTAGAAGATTAACTCCCAATTGAATCAAGTGATATTATACCCAGACATTTGAGTATATGCTCACTGACAGAACTGTTCTCCTCCATCTTGCAGCTATAGAACTTATTGGAGACTTCATATCTCTCAATTCAGGCATTTTGCTTGAAATATTAACTTCAACTCCTGGAACATCTCATATGCTCCATGACGTTCAAAAGTCGTTGAAGTCCCGATTCTAAGCCGTAAAGCATGGCACACTGAACTATCGAGTAGTCATCAGCTTTGCTCTGCCAGACGTTCATAACATCTGGTGTTGCTCCTACAGCAGGCGGCACCTAGCGGTGCTTCCAGGACGTAATTCTTCTGTGCAGCAATGAGGATAATCCTCAAGTTACGGACCCAGTCCGTGTAATTGCTACCATCATCTTTCAACTTTGCTTTCTCAAGGAACGCATTAAAATTCAACGGAACAACAGCACGAGCCATCTATCTACAATCAACATAAACAAGCAAGATACTATCAGGTACTAAGTTTCATGATAAATTTAGGTTCAATTAATCAATACTTAAAGAACTCCCACTTAGATAGACATCCCTCTAATCCTCTAAGTGATTACGTGATCCAAATCAACTAAACCATGTCCGATCATCACGTGAGATGGAGTAGTTTCATTGGTGAACATCACTATGTTGATCATATCTACTATATGATTCACGCTCGACCTTTCGGTCTCCGTGTTCCGAGGCCATATCTGTATTTGCTTGGCTCGTCAAGTATAACCTGAGTATTCCGCGTGTGCAACTGTTTTGCACCCGTTGTATTTGAACGTAGAGCCTATCACACCCGATCATCACGTGGTCGTCTCATGCACGAAGAACTTTCGCAACGGTGCATACTCAGGGAGAACACTTCTTGATAATTAGTGAGAGATCATCTTATAATGCTACCGTCAATCAAAGCAATATAAGATGCATAAAAGATAAACATCACATGCAATCAATATAAGTGATATGATATGGCCATCATCATCTTGTGCTTGTGATCTCCATCTCGAAGCACCGTCATGATCACCATCGTCACCGCGCGACACCTTGATCTCCATCGTAGCATCGTTGTCGTCTCGCCAATCTTATGCTTCCACGACTATCGCTACCGCTTAGTGATAAAGTAAAGCATTACACGCGATTGCATTGCATACAATAAAGCGACAACCATATGGCTCCTGCCAGTTGCCGATAACTCGGTTACAAAACATGATCATCTCATACAATAAAATTTAGCATCATGTCTTGACCATATCACATCACAACATGCCCTGCAAAAACAAGTTAGACGTCCTCTACTTTGTTGTTGCAAGTTTTACGTGGCTGCTACGGGCTTAAGCAAGAACCAATCTTACCTACGCATCAAAACCACAATGATAGTTTGTCAAGTTGGTGCTGTTTTAACCTTCGCAAGGACCGGGCGTAGCCACACTCGGTTCAACTAAAGTTGGAGAAACTGACACCCCTAGCCACCTTTGTGCAAAGCACGTCGGGAGAACCGGTCTCGCGTAAGCGTACGCGTAATGTCGGTCCGGGCCGCTTCGTCCAACAATACCGCCGAACCAAAGTAAGACATGCTGGTAAGCAGTATGACTTATATCGCCCACAACTCACTTGTGTTCTACTCGTGCATATAACATCAACACATAAAACCTAGGCTCGGATGCCACTGTTGGGGAACGTAGTAATTTCAAAAAAATTCCTACGCACACGCAAGATCATGGTGATGCATAGCAACGAGAGGGGAGAGTGTGATCTACGTACCCTTGTAGACTGACAGCGGAAGCGTTAGCACAACGCGGTTGATGTAGTCGTACGTCTTCACGGCCCGACCGATCAAGCACCGAAACTACGGCACCTCCGATTCTAGCACACGTTCAGCTCGATGACGATCCCCGGACTCCGATCCAGCAAAGTGTCGGGGAAGAGTTCCGTCAGCACGACGGCGTGGTGACGATCTTGATGTACTACCGTCGCAGGGCTTCGCCTAAGCACCGCTACAATATTATCGAGGATTATGGTGGAAGGGGGCACCGCACACGGCTAAGAATATGATCACGTGGATCAACTTGTGTGTCTAGGGGTGCCCCCTGCCCCCGTATATAAAGGAGCAGGGAGGTGCGGCCGGCCAGGAGGAGGGCGCGCCAGGAGGAGTCCTACTCCCACCGGGAGTAGGATTCCCCCCCTTTCCTAGTTGGAATAGGATTCGGAGGGGGAAGAGGAGAGAGAGAAGGAAGGGGGGCGCCGCCCCCCTCTCCTTGTCCTATTCGGACTAGGGGGGAGGGGCGCGCGGCCCAGCCCTGGCCACCTCTCCTCTCTTCCACTAAAGCCCACTAAGGCCCATATACCTCCCGGGGGGTTCCGGTAACCTCCCGGTACTCCGGTAAAATCCCGATTTCACCCGGAACACTTCCGATATCCAAATATAGGCTTCCAATATATCAATCTTTATGTCTCGACCATTTCGAGACTCCTCGTCATGTCCGTGATCACATCCGGGACTCCGAACAAACTTCGGTACATCAAAATCATAAACTCATAATATAACTATCATCAAAACCTTAAGCGTGCGGACCCTACGGGTTCGAGAACAATGTAGACATGACCGAGACACGTCTCCGGTCAATAACCAATAGCGGAACCTGGATGCTCATATTGGCTCCTACATATTCTACGAAGATCTTTATCGGTCAGACCGCATAACAACATACGTTGTTCCCTTTGTCATCGGTATGTTACTTGCCCGAGATTCGATCGTCGGTATCTCAATACCTAGTTCAATCTCGTTACCGGCAAGTCTCTTTACTCGTTTCGTAATACATCATCTTGCAACTAACTCATTAGTTGTAATGCTTGCAAGGCTTATGTGATGTGCATTACCGAGAGGGCCCAGAGATACCTCTCCGACAATCGGAGTGACAAATCCTAATCTCGAAATACGCCAACCCAACATGTACCTTTGGAGACACCTGTAGAGCTCCTTTATAATCACCCAGTTACGTTGTGACGTTTGGTAGCACACAAAGTGTTCCTCCGGAAACGGGAGTTGCATAATCTCATAGTCATAGGAACATGTATAAGTCATGAAGAAAGCAATAGCAATACTAAACGATCGTGCTAAGCTAATGGAATGGGTCATGTCAATCACATCATTCTCCTAATGATGTGATCCCATTAATCAAATGACAACACATGTCTATGGTTAGGAAACATAACCATCTTCGATTAACGAGCTAGTCAAGTAGAGGCATACTAGTGACTTTGGTTTGTCTATGTATTCACACAAGTATTATGTTTCCGGATAATAAAATTCTAGCATGAATAATAAACATTTATCATGATATAAGGAAATAACATTATTATTGCCTCTAGGGCATATTTCCTTCAGTGTATATGGTGATAAGTGGTGGGAGCGTGTGTGAAGAAGTACACCCCTGCAGGGTTATCATTATCTATTCGAATAGCCGGATTCCTCGGATATGGAAACTTGGACCCCTTGCATAGTTCATAGACAAGTGAAAGTGGATACTCTAAAACTCGCAAGATAAGCGTGAGTGCTATGGATGGCCTTCTCGTAGGGAGACGGAAGCGGATCCATAGTGGTGTATTGATATGGTGAATATGTGGACTCGTGTGCGCCACCTCAAAAGAGTTGCTTGCAGTCGTAGTTCAGGTTAGCCACTGAGTCAAAGCTGGCTTGCTGCAGTTAAACTCCACCCTTTGTTGATACCGATGCATATGTATTAGTTCTGATGTAAGTCTTGCTGAGTACTTTTACTCACGTTTGCTTAATTTATGTTTTGCAGAGAGACTTCGGTCTCGCTAGTAGTTCCGCGTGGACTTCGACGTTTAGCTTGATACCTCAGCTATGATCTTGTGCCCTCGGCAGGATCTGGTAGATAGTCAGGCTTCTTAGCCTTTTTCATTTGTAGATGTCTGTACTCAGACATGTTAAGCTTCCGCATGTGCTTTGATTTGTATGCTATGATTGTTGGGTCATGAGACCCATGTTTGTAATATCTCGCTCCTCGGAGCCTAATGAATAAATACTTGAGTTGTAGAGTTATGTTGTGATGCCATGTTGTATTTACACATATCGAGCATATTGTGTGTATGATTGAAATGCTTGGTATGTGTGGGATCCAACAATCTAGTTGTTTATCCTTGGCAGCCTCTCTTATGGGGAAATGTAGTCTAGTGCTTCCATGAGCCATAGTAGTCCGCTACAGCCCGGTTCACCGGAGTCCTAGCCAGCACTACTGCTCAGGACACTTGACTGGCCGGCATGTGTTTCACTTCGTTCCTGTGTCTGTCCCTTCGGGGAAATGTCACGGTGACATCCGGAGTCCTAGCCTGCTACAGCCCGGGTTCCCGGAGTCCTGTTAGCCCAGTGCTACAGCCCGGATTCACACGCTGCTGACCGACATGCTCGATGTGATTCATGTATGCCTGTCCCATAGTTGTGTGTTGGGTTCACGACTAGCCATGTCGGCCCGGGTTCTCTGTCATATGGATGCTAGCGACACTATCATATACGTGAGCCAAAGCGCAAACGGTCCCGGGCTATGGTAAGGCGACACCCGTGGGAATACCGTGCGTGAGGCCGCAAAGTGATATGAGGTGTTACCGGCTAGATCGATGTGACTTGGAATCGGGGTCCTGACAGCTTTGGTATCAGAGCCTGACTGCCTGTAGGATTACCAAGCCAAACGGTCGAAGTTGTGTCTAGAAATGCTTTAGTTATGTAGGGGAATTGATTGTGGAAGGGAACGTAAGGCTCTTTTTACTCCTTTACCTTATGCCTTCTGATCTGAGTCAACCTCTTCTCTTCTACGGGGTTTAAGAACTAGGCCTTCTAATCTATCTATCAGGATGACGTGTTACTAATCCATAGACTTATAGGATTGATGGATTCAATTCTTAGTTCAGTTCACTATTTCTGTTGACAGTTGATCTCGGAACCTTGATATTGTGTTGTTGAGTGGTTATGCCACCATTTTGCAGGATGTCTCAAATCTTTTGAGCATTTACAGCCGTTATGCTGTCCGAGTCATCCCAGGTTTCTAGATAATCTGATGCATTTGCAATCCTTTCTTTCCGTTCCGATGTCCTTTATGGTCAGAATAAGCACACTAACCGGTGCGTTGAGGTAATTTATTGTCTGACATATGTTGGAGCTATTATTATGACCGTAGGTGTTTTAGGGAGTCACCTAGTAATCTAGCAATGCTTTGTATCCCCAGTGTGATGATTCTGGCCACCATTCTCGAAAGCATTCCGCGATGCCATTTAGTAGTAGGTATTCTACTCCTGGGTTCTTGACCCAAGATCCACTCTACTTACCTCGTGTTGATAGTGTTGCTCGTACCTTTAGGATATTAGTAATCTTTGTGATAGTCTTCGAGGTCCGTGGTATATCATTCTTCCAAATACCATGAATCATCCTTGGCAAAATTCGTTTGAATCAAAAGATCACAACCAGAGTGCTCTTAATGAGTTCTCCATTCTACATTGTGAATCTGCGAGTTCTACCTTTCTTCATGGTTATCCGGGAGAATGTTGAGCTTTGCTCAACATACTAAACTATGGTATCCACAACTCAGAAAGTATATATTTCCTTGAGTTGTTCCCCCCTTCTTTTATTTGTTTCCAACCATCATCTATCAATTTATAGTCAGAGTAATTGTGCATCCGTGTTTCGATGCTTATTATTCTGTGGTCGTCAGCATTCTAGTTCAGAATGACTAGGAGAAACAAACTCAGTACCTCATCCCATTTCTAGGATTGGGTCAAGCAGTTGTATTCGCAGATCAAATGCAATCCATCTTTGATCTGTTCTACCCTGAAGTATTAACCCACTTTTATGTCAGGAACGTCCATGAGATTGCCTTACTCTTATGAATTTTTGATGCAGATACTCTCGCCCATCATTGTTCATTTCTCGGTCCCGTGTTGCATAACCGGATGGAAAGTGCACTGTGATGCTGTGAATCGTACTCCTAGCACTCGTTGCTTGGTAGTTAATGACATATTCTCATTCTTAGCGTGTTGGTTATGAATCACATTTCTAGATTGATCGTGCTACCTAGTCATTTTCTGTGCACTCTTCGATCAAGAGTTGGCTGTGTCTATCCTTTCTTAGTTGATCATATCGTTCTTGCCTGAAAAGATTGTTCTCGAGCTTAGTAACATATCGGTGGTTCGTTGATTTTCCGAATCTTCTCGGAGTATTACCTGTTGTCACCCTGACCGGTATGTTGAGTTCGTGATTAAATGGGTTTTCTTATAAATCACCCTCTCTAGAATCTGTGTTGGATATCCCTGAGCTAGTTGGTTGAGCTAAACAACAACTTGGAGAGTTGGAAGATAAAGCCTGTCTGACTTAGTTCATGTTAAGGGATATCTTTTTGTGTGTGTGTGTGTGTGATGAACAAAGATGATATCTCCATCGATTGGTCCTCGTGATCAGTTGTTGGATCTATTACCTTGTCAAAACCTTGACTTGAGTATGGGCTATCGTCAAGTCAAATCAGAACCAATGATGTTCGTAATGTTGTCTTACTCGTGGTTGATCCCTCGAGCATACACCATTACATCTTTGGTCCACCCAATGCTATCACCGTGTTCACATGATGGTGGAAGTCCAGTGATATGGAAATTCCGATGAGTTGTTGTTGAGTCCATCAGCAGCATTTTGTCTCCTCCATGATTCGTGTTGAACATCCAGCTAGCATTGGAAACTTGTGTAAGCATTTTTTTCATGCCCCATTCATGAAGTATCTGTCTGGATGAAAGAAGTGACTTCCTTTGGTTCACGTGCAATCGATGCAAGTTGCCGCCGTGAATTTGAGAAAGTTTATTTTGCCTCCTCTGGAATCATCCCAAGTTAGTCATGCACGTGCGAAGTGCCCTATGGTTTGATAGGTTGGCCGCCTCCATTCTATATGTGTTCCTAGCACACCAAGCCACTGATTGACTTGCTCAAGGATAAGAAGTTCATCGTTAAGTGCACAAGGACTTTGATATCCTTAATGATGGTTCCCAACCTGAACTCGGTAGTGTTTTATTATAAGACTACTGTGTGGTCATGCTTGTCTGGGACAGCGTGTTCACATGTTGTAGCAAAACCTGCTCATGTTTTGGAGCTTGCTATCGTAGTTCATTCCCTGAAAATGTTGCAACGTCATCTCGTCGATTTGTGTTGCAACCCTTCTTTCCAGGCATGTTGTCTGAAATATCATGTTATCAACCAGATCTGAATCTCAGGCAGATATGATGGTTGGAACATTTCCAACATTAGCATTTTGTTTCCAGCTTGCATGGCCATTGTGCCAGTTTCCCATGGGCTGCCATTCTCAATTGCTGAAGAAGGATCATCTTCAGAAGTGGACTTACCATGAGTCCCATCCATTTCCGATGATAAACAAAAATCATTCGGTGCGTTGTCTTCAACAAGGTAGTCCACATCACCCATTCGAGTCCGGGTATGCCATTCCTTTGAACACTGCCAAATGTCTGTTGGTGATTTGTCTTAGGCTGGTGTAGAGAGTTTCAATGATCTCTGTATCGAAAGTAATTCTTTTTGCCACTTAAGGGGATAGATCTATGAGTCACCTTCCTCAAGGTGCCCCGTTGTGGAATCATGGCAGTTAACTCCTCGCTACGTCGTGATCGAGCGTGGATTTGTTGCCTACTTAGTGGACCTTCGTCATCTGTTACACCCCATCCCCCCGAATGTATGTTTCGTGTCTCAGCTCATGAGGAGTTTTATATCTCACCCTAAGAGTTGATCTTGAGTTGCCCGATCTTCGAGAAGATCGATTCCGGTAGAGTTCTTGTCCGTCGTCATCGTGTTGGATGAAGATCTTGAAAGGAAGGACGCCAAGATCGATCTGAAGCAATGGATCATGAAGATCATGTTAGTTTGTACCCCCTCTATCTTCGTACCTCACGTCTTGAATCTCAGGACGAGATTCTTGTTTAGTGGGGGTGAGTTGTCACAACCCTAGAATTGTTTGGAGATAGTTGCATAAGTGAGCATCATGCATCCTGTTAATTTCAAGAAACTTGAAATGAGGAAAGTGAAAGCCTCACAAATCAATTTAAAAGTAGGGCAAGAACCCTTTAAATTGCATTCATTGTTTCCAAAATGCCTTCATAAATGCTTCTTAATTTTTGGCAAGGCTTTGAGACCAAACCAAAAATAGGGAACATTTTTGTGGAATATTTTGGGCACTGAATTTAAATCACTATCCTATTTGAATTTGGAAATATACCCAAATATATATAGGATATATCTCCAAATACCTCTGATATATTTTATGTGCATTTGGAAAAGTCCATTTTGCAACATGAAATTATTAGAGGATAATTGACACTGTTTTTGAAACTGTTTTGAATTTTAAAAGCAATGGCAAAGATAAAATAAAAACAAACAGAACAAAAAAACAGAAACAGAGAGAGAGAGGTTACCTGGACTACCTCGGCCACCTACCTGTTGCCGGCCAGCCCACACCGCAGCCCTCTGTGTCTTTCCTCCCCGTGCCAGTAGACAGGGTGTGCTCGTCGCGCGCGCGCCAGCTCCTGCTTCCACCGCGATGCCCCGGCTTCTGAACGCGACGGAGACCCTCGACCCCTGCGTCTCTCCCTCTCGTCTGGACCCCTCCCCTCCTCTGCTCTCTCTCTCACGCGCACGGCGAGCGAGACGTCGCCGCCGCTTGCCGTCACCGCGTCCACCGTGTTCCCGAAGCTGCCGAGCTATCCCCGAGTTGCCACCGTTCCCTACCTCACCAGCAAGCTACCGGAGGGCCCGAGCGCACCCCCGCTTTTCCCCTCTCGGCCGCGGAGATTCGCCTCGCCGCCGCTCAGCTGGCCTTCCCGGAGCCCGCTTCGACGCTGCTGCACCTCCGTGAGCTGCTGCTCCTCCTCCCTCTCCATTTTCTCGGAACGCGTAGTCGACCGTTCACCGATGACCGAACTCCGCCGCCGCCCGCGCTCGCCGCCGCCGACGCTCGGTGACATTTGTCCCGGGCGCGTGTCCACCGAGCTCGCTGCAGTGTAGAGCATCTCCAGTGCTTCGCCCCGGCCGTTTGACAGCGCAGCCGCGCTCGCGCACCCGAACGGCGCGCGGCCGAGCTCCTCGTCGTCGTCTCGGCCGCCCAGCCCTGCACACCACCGTTGGACGCGCCGCATCGCGCCGTTCACGAGACAGCCGCTTGCTCCATCGCCGAGTTGGCCGGACGGGCAACGCGCCTCGTCTGGTACGCCGGATAGCTCGGTGATAGCCACTGTTTGGGGATTAAACACCCCGCTAACTAAGCCTTTAAGCCACTGACAGCCGGGCCCACCGCCTAACTAACTGGCTAACTAAAATAGATTAAGTTTAAGCTAATTGCAGTGGCCCCACGTGCAGTTTTGACTATGCTGACGTGTCCGTTGACCGGGCCCCACCTGTCTGTGACCCTAGGCAGCACTGGGTCACTGACCAGTGGGTCCCACTGGTCAGGTTTGACCTGGACTGCGTCTGTTGACCAGATGACGTCAGCATTATGCAAGGCTGACGCAGTAAATGCTTTTCTTGTATTTTTAAATAAATCTAAATGATTTATTTAATTCCAGAAAATAGCCAAAACTTCTAAAATTCATAGAAAATTATCTATAACTCGGAATGAAATAAATTATATATGAAAAATTATCAGAAAAATTCAAGGAATCTGTTTATGGCATTTAAATGCATGTTTGAACAACCTAGGGTTGCTGTAGAGGGCAATTTGCATAATTGACATTTAAATAAGCACATATGGAGTTTGAATTTGAACCCTTGGTTCAAACCAACTTCATTTAATATGATTGCTAGTTGCATTAGGCCAATCAATAGCATATTGCCATGTCACATTCATGCATCATATTGTTGCATTGCATTGATTGTGTCCTTCTCTGTCTGCCGGTAACCGTCCCCTCTCAGACGACGATGTTTCCGACGACGTGATCGATGACACCGATGAAGAACTATATTATCTTCAGAAGTGCAGCAGCAAAACCCCTTGTTCATTCCGATACAATCCCACTCTCTCGCTCCTGCTCTCTTTTACACATTAGGACAACACGATTCAACTGTTACATGCTGCGGTAGTTGACCCTTTCCTCTTTCATGAACTGTCATTGCCACAGTAAATAGATGAAACCCACTAGCATGGTAGGAGTTGTTTGAGCCTGATGTGCCTACTCATTCAAGCTGTTTGTTATGCCCTATTGCATAGAGTTGTGTCAGGTCTGATTCATCGGGGATGAATCGGAGGAGTGTGAACATGTCCTACTGTGTGTGAGCTAAGTGTGTGAACACGATTTGTAAAGGTAGTGGTGAGAGGCCATGTAGGGTACATGGTGGGTGTCTCATGAAACCGTCCTCAGGAAACTGAGTTCTGTTGTCTGTGATCCATGAACAGCTACTACCACTCATTGGATCCTATTGACCCTCTCGGCTTCTTAATCACCCTAGTACTCTGTCCAGGAGTTGGCAACTAGTTTCTGGTGTTTGTAGGTTATGTGTTGGCGGTCGTGCATAGCGCTGACTAGGGGTGGGCTACGATGCGGTAGATACACGTGCACGGTGTTACCGGGTGCCCTGTGGTTGTCTCGGGACCTGTTCACATCGTTCGGGCGTATGTGGAAACCTCGCCGACTCTGCGGATGGACTTGATAGCGATAACCTGGACTAGAGACTTGAGTGTTTAGGTGCTGGCCGACACTCGAGGCTTGCTTGAAGGTTGGATACATGATGTATGGTGATAAGGTGGGAGCGTGTGGAAGTACACCCTGCAGGGTTATCATTATCTATTCGAATAGCCGGATTCCTCAGATATGGAAACTTGGACCCCTTGCATAGTTCATAGACAAGTGAAAGTGGATACTCTAAACTCGCAATAAGCGTTGATGGATGGTTCTTGTAGGGACGGGAGCGGATCCGTTGGTGTATTGATATGGTGAATAGGACTGTGCGCCACCTCAAAAGAGTTGCTTGCAGTTAGTTTAGGTTAGCTACTGAGTCAAAGCTGGCTTGCTGGAAACACCATCCCTTTGTTGATGCCGGCATATGTAGCTAGTTCTGATGTAAGTTGGTACTTTTACTTTTGCTTAATATGTTTTGCAGAGACTTCAGTCTCGCTTAGTCGTGCTTCGGTTTAGCTTGATACCTCAGCTACGATCTTCTGTCCTCGGGGATGGTATTGGTCTTAGCCTTTTTCATTTGTATGTCTGTACTCAGACGTTAAGCTTCATGTGCTGATTTGTATGATGATTGTTGGGTTACCCATGTTTGTTATCGCTTCGGCCTAATGAATAAATTTGAGTCATAGTTATGTTGTGATCGTTGTATACATATCCATATTGTGTGTATGATTGATGCTTTATGTGTATCCGAATAGTTGTTTACTTGGCAGCCTCTCTTATGGGGATAGTCTAGTGCTTCAGCCAGTAGTGCTAGCGGTTCAGAGTTGCTAGCCCACTACTGGAACACTTGACTGGCCGGCATGTGTTTCTGTAACATCCCAAATTTTCAATTTGGAATGTTATACATTAGATCATCATTGCATATCATAATTATTTGCTTTTGTTTGATCCTAGAAATTCTACGCAACTCAAGGACCACGGAGAGAGTTGGGTTTCATTATTTTCATATTTGAGTTTTCTCAAATTTTGAGAATAGGATCATTTGATTTTAATTTTATCATCAATTATTTCTATTACAATATGAGAGATGGAATAAAATGACTTTCCCAAATAAAGAAATATTGAGGATTTAATAATAAAATCAAATAAGATTTTATTTCGAGTTTCGATTTTATTTGAATTTAGGAAAAGTGCGTTTCAAAATTGCATTTAGGCCCCAAATAAATGTTCACCTGCGGCTTGATTTTAGAAGCCGGGGAAAATTTATTTCGGGATTTTTGGAGTCCGTTTAGTAATCCTTATTTTTTTTCGCGGAATAAAAAACGCAACCGACCTACGTGCCGTTTCCGACCCGAACACTAGGCCCATCCAGGCTTTATAAGCCGGGGAGCCCAGCCCGGGGCCTCCAAACCCTAGCGCCCCGACCGCCGCCCCCAGCACCCGCCGCCGCTGCCGCCGCCGACCGCCGCCGGAGTTGCAGGGGTAGTTTTTTTTAGTCGCCGGTTTTTTTCCGAAAAACCGTTCGGTTTTCCGACGATTTTGTTCATTTTTTAGTTTCGGTTTTTTTAAATAGATCGTTTTTTCCGATTTATTTAAATAGCGAGCGTTTGTCCGTTCGTTCTAGCAAACGTTCGTCGTTTTTCTTTTCTCGGATTAAATCCATGATTTTTCTGATCGCGATTCCTGATCCGATTTTCGTTTTAGTATAACTTTTCTCTCGTTTATCGGAATCAGGCGATTCAAGAGCCTGGAATTTCGCCTCGAAACCCTCTATCCGTTTAACCAACTTAAACAAGTTTTTGCCACTATAAAAATTGCCCTAGATCCAGAATAGTAAACGAAGCCTGTTTCTTTTGTCGTTTGACTTACGTTGCTTCGGCTGATTTGATTCTTTTGCCAACCGGAGTTTCTTAAGTTGAACTTTCTGGTTAGATCTCTATTTGAGTTTTACCTGTGCATTAGATGAATCTTATTGTATGCTTGTTTGTTTGTCTGCGATAGAATACCCGGAGTGCGCCGCCTGTTACTTCGAAATCTCTAGGTTTCGCGATCATCAGCAAGGCAAGTAACACTTTGATCATACCTTCTACTACCCAGTTTTATTGCATTAGATCAATCCTCAAACATTGCATGATTAGGATCTAATTAAATTGTGGGATGGGAAGTAGTTGAGGTAGTACCTATTACCTGTTATTATCAAACCTTTGGGAGTTACTTCTACGTTTGCTTATTATGCCATGCTATGCTAGTAGACGTGGATTGGGTGAGTGATATCCATGACAGATGTGAGTTTAATTAATGGTTTATCTAAGGTGGCAACTTAAACACACATCTGGGTGGATTGAGGTACCTGGGTATTCCAGGATTGCCTGTTTTTCTTTATGGACCGCCACCCAGGCTCAAAGGGATCATGAGATTTCATACTAGAAACTTCCGTGTGCAGCCACAAGCTATTATGGGCTCTAGCATAGTTGATTAAGTCGTGCGAACTCTTACAGGGTAGACTAGCAGATGTAGGGGAAAGTAGGTGTAACGGTCTATCCATCGTAAGGTGCTAGCGCTTCTGAAAGACTATGTCTCGGTCATCCGTTTCTCAAACACCATGTAGTGCGAGAAACCAAACGGAGGCGATCGAGTCTTGTGGGGAAAAGTGCGCAAACCTCTGCAGAGTGTATAAACTAATCATGGTTAGCCGTGTCCCCGGTTATGGACATCTTGAGTATCTAGTACCTGGATTATCATGTGAATCTCAACATGTTACTCTAAATTAATTTTGTTGGGTTTTGTAATGATGATGCTTAATTGGGATTGAGAATGCTGTCAACCATTCTCAATGTTTAACAACTACCATGATAGTTAAATAAATTTATTCCTTTGCAGTAGGGAAAAAATTGGCTTTACGCAAAACTGTAACCATAGAGCTTTCCACCAGCCAAATATGCATATAGTATAGCTGTTTCATTCCATTACTCTCTATGTGTTACTGCCAGCATATTCCATGTGCTGACCCGTTTCGGGCTGCAACGTTAATGTTGCAGACTTTTCAGACGACGATTAAGGAGTTAGGTCGTGGTTCTATACTCAGTGATGCCGTTGGAGTTGATGGACTCACTTATCTTCCAAGCCTCCGCTGTTATCGTTATTAGATGGCCTTAAGCCATATTTATTGTAATAAGTTCTCTATTGAGACACTCGATGTAATAAGTGTGTGATTGCTACTCTGTTATAAATCCTCCGAGTACTGTGTGGTGTCAGCATTACTGATCCAGGGATGACACCTGAGCACAGAGATCAGGACTTTTGAGGTCTGGTCGCTACCTCGTCCTCTGTGAGGCATCCTGACGTAGAGTTTTGACTCTTCTCTTCTCAAATTTCACTAAAAAATTAGGATCACGCGGGTATCTTGGAATCGTTCCGATGGTTTTGTGACGAGAACATTGTTCTTGGTGCCTCCTGACATTTAGGGGTTGTGGCAGTGTCCCGGGGAGTTGAGCTCCGAGGTGTTGTCGTCACAATTTTATCGTTGCAGTTCTGGAATACCTGAGTTTCGCCGACATCGAAAATCTCTTTATGCAGTTGTTGGTGAGATAACCTCGACGCCACCCAGTACTGGGGCGGGAGTTCGGGAGTATTGCCATAACTCGTATAACGGATGCTTTTCGAAGGTTGAGGTAAATGATTTTCCGAAGGTTTCTTGGTTATGTGTTGAAGGATGGATACAGCTGGATGTAGGATTTGCTAGTTTTGGGTGAGATATTATGCTTCCCCTGTATCCCCAACACCTGATTGCATAACCGGAAAGGTTCGGGAGTTTCATAGGTGGGAATTCTTGTAGCTCTAGTTTCTTCTGCGGATATTTGGTTTGTGATTGGGTAATCCTCACCAAGTATTTGTTCTTGTCCGTACCTTGTTGTTTTATTCTTCTACCTCTATCTAAGTGGCTTCTCAATTTATGGAAGTGTGACCATTTATTGGAATGCATTCGTTCATTTTGTTCGGATGTTAAGACTATATGTTGCAATTTCGATCCATTTGATTCAGCTTGAATATATGTCTGTCAAGATGCTAACGGATGTCACCCTCTTCAGGATGGCTCCTCACAACGTCAGAATCCTGAACCGCCACCACCTCCACCTCCGGAGGCATGGCAAGCTGTGATGGCCGCTACCAATGCAAACACGCAGCTGATCATGCAACTCTTGCAAGAGCGCAACCAAGGCCATGGCAACAATCAGAATCAGTTTGCTACACTCAACCAGTTCCTCGCTAACCAGCCAAAGACCTTCAGCAACTGTGTCGAGGCAACAGACGCTGATGATTG
This sequence comes from Triticum urartu, assembly GCF_003073215.2. Lineage (NCBI taxonomy): Eukaryota > Viridiplantae > Streptophyta > Magnoliopsida > Poales > Poaceae > Triticum > Triticum urartu. The sequence continues at coordinate 1,066 of NW_024111646.1, read as the reverse complement.
GCTCGTGGATATCTGCAAGCATTTCGAGTGCAGCATGTCAGGCCTGAGGACTTTGTCAAGTTTGCCTCGTTCCAACTCAAAGACCAAGCTGCAGAATGGTTTCAGCAATACAAAGATTCCAGAGGAGGCCGTGTGATTACCTGGGATGAATTCCGTCAAGACTTCAAAGCTCACCACATTCCTCAGAGTGTTGTTGAGAGCAAGCGTGAGGAATTCTGCAACCTGAAGCAAGGCAGCTTGTTGTTTACCAGTATAACATCATGTTCCAGAAACTCGCTCATTTCACCAAGCAGGACGTCCCCGACGAGAAGAGCATGATTTACCAGTTCAGAGGTGGCCTCAGAGAAGATCTCCAACTTGCTCTCGTGCTTTTCGAGCCTCAGAAGTACGATGAGTTTTACAACATGGCACTGAAACAAGAGACTGCTCAACTCAAGTGCGATGCTTCCAAGAAGCGAGTCAGAGATGCAACTCCTTCTTCCTCAACTCAAGTGGCTAAGCAGCAAAAGTATTGGCTGCCTCCTCCTCCGTTCCGTCAGCCTTATCAGCAGAAGAGCAAAGGTGGCAATGGATCTTCCCACCCACCCAACCCAGGCTTTCAGAACAAGACTTCATCTCAAGCTCCAAGATCAAGTGCTCCGTATCACCGTCCGCTCTCGGAGGTCACGTGCAACAAGTGTCAGCAGAAGGGTCACTATGCCAACAAATGCTTCAATCAGAGGCGTCTTCCTCCTCCTCCTGTGAGATCTGCTACGCACAGTGGTCAAGCATAATCCCAAGCACGCCAAGGTCAACTTGATGAACGCAGCTCAGGCAGAGGACTCGTCAGATGTCATCATGGGTAACCTTCCTGTTAACGATATTCCAGCAAAAGTTCTTTTTGACTCTGGTGCATCGCATTCTTTCATGTCATTCCCATTTGCATCGGAGCACAACTTTGGCACTAAGGCATTACCTAAAGCATTGCAAGTTGTTTCTCCGGCTAAGCGTTTGAGTTCTAGCATGATGGTCCGGATATTTCTATCATGATGGGATTTCAAGTTTCTGGCTTCTCCAATGGTCCTTG
>NW_024111645.1:0-24162 GCF_003073215.2 Triticum urartu | reverse complement strand
ACATGTCAGTCCACATAGTTACTTTTGAGAAGGACCTTATTTGTTTTCTTCCGGGCATGTGGAAGTTGGTCGCACTACATCCTGATCTATAAGCTCGAACGCTGATATGGCACGATGGTACGCACATGACCCTTCTGTTGCAGGCATATTACAGTTTCATATAGAGTTCTCCTGATGTCAGTGAATTCTAAGCCCAAGTCTTCGAGTCTTTGGTTGGAGAATCTGTACGGGTTTGCCATGGACTTGTCGTTCTCTTCACACCTGTTGAGGTAGAAATCGGTAGTCGGTACAGTTATAGATATGGACACGCATATGCAGAAGGTTGATATTTCATTCAGAGTAAACGAACATACTTGGAAGTGATAGGATAGTGTGGAAAAAGACCCCTGATCAACTGGAGGAGGCAACTGCGGTGTAGTGCCGTGCCGAAGCAGAGGTAGCGGCCGCGGGCGTGGTGGTGCTCGTAGACAAGAAGATGGGCATGTACGACGTCGCGGACATCTGTGTAGATGGCGACAGCGTTGGGGTAGGCCTTCTTAGTACCCATTAGGTACCTTGCGACATGGTAATTGCTGGCATTTAAAGACCGTTGCAGCATGGGACCGATGGTCATTGGCGGCACCACAACCGCCAGCTGCAGCCCCCTCCTAGTTGCCTCCTCCGTTGCTGCCATCTCTGCCATCATCTTGGCACAACAATAATAGTTCTGCACAATGAAATTGTTAGATTCCTGAGACGACACGCACTGTTTGTTTCATACTCCCTCCATCCAAAATTACTTGTCGCAGAAATGGATGCATCTAGAACTAAAATACGTCTAGATACATCCATTTCCGTGGCAAGTAATTCCGGACCGAGGGACTACATGCGTATTATGTTTGGAAATCAGCTTCGGGCCATTGCTTTTGAGCTCCTTATATCCTTGATCAATTCGCCTTTCCTATCGGTTTGGGTCTTTGGGAGGTCTTGGGTTTGACCCGACCGCGCATATTTTATTTTAGTTTTTGTTAAAAAGTTTGACTTCCGGGTGCCGCAAATTAATTGGTAACAATGTGCAAAAACAAACTGTTGAATTGGGAACAAACACTGGACCTGCCAAAAGATATGCATAGCAAGTTTCTAAGACGCTATGAGGGCCTTTTGGTATCACTTGCATTTAGAGATACTATACTAGTATATTATTTTCAGACAGTTTCGAAAACATCAAGTTTCCGTTTGGGATTCAGTTAAAAATGGTTGACTTTCGCCGAAATCCATCCGTTTTGGTGTTTTTTAAAATAAAGAAAAGATCAGGGGTGGCCGGTAAGAATCTATTTCAGCTGATTGCTCATCATTATTATGATTTGTGGATTGAGTTCCAAACATTGTTCTTTTTATTTTTATACATGGCTGTTTTTTTCACTTTAATTTAGTTTTTTGTGCTTAAATATTATTGCAATGAATGTTAGGTCGCTCCAGAAATATCATATGCCTGTCTGTTTGCAGAATTCATAGTCGCTCCAGCATGTCTCGTCCAAGATGGTGTCGGGGCTTCTGTTGGGGTTCATGTGCACTGTGCCGTACGAAGAAGTGTAAACAAGGCGGCGGATGCCCATGTCCGCCGCCGCGTTCACCACGTTTCTGGTTCCCTCCACGGCGACTGGCATGAGTTCCTACACAGAGCCCCGCGGCCGAGAACAGGCAGCTAGCATTAATTATGTATATGATAATTACGTATATATGCTGCAAAATAGCAAGTGAACTGACAACATCGTTGGACACTGGAGAGGCAACATGGAAGACACCATTGCAGCCATCGAAGGCGGCACGGAGGCTGTCGTAGTCCAGGACGTCGGCGCGGCGCAAGGATAGCCTCTCATCGGCTCCCTCCAAGGTATGCAAGTGGATGTTCTTGCGGTCCGCTTCACATGATTGATGCACGACGCCAAGCAAGTGATGGACTAGCAAAGGTAACTAGCTAGGAGGTATATATGCAAGATGCATGTGCTTAGAGGTACCTGGGTCTCTAGCGGTTCCCCTGACACGGTAGCCACGGTGGAGGAGCTCCTTCACCACCCATGACCCAATGAAGCCCCCTGCCCCCGTCACACAAACTAGCTCCTGCGTTCGCTGCTTATCAGCGCTGCTGTTATTGGCCATGGAATCGATTTCTGGCTGTAACTTGCAACACTGAGAGAGACTAAATTGATTCTCTTTCCTGCTACGTACACAAACTTTCCTTGTGGGTTGCCGTGTATTTATAATGCAATGCATGCTTATACCTGGCCTGGGTCTCTATCTAATAACTTCTTAAAAAAGTTATGGCTGTGTGCATAGCCGAGGGTATTCCTCTCTTTTCGGAAAACAAATTCTAACTATAAAAATAAGCTAGGCAAGTGGGGCCTAGTGCTATATAAATACCTAGATACATCAGCAACCGGAGAACAATCAGAAGTTAATTAAGCACATATATACTACCAAAAGTAGAGTCATGGAGCCTAACATGGGGCAAGCCCTGGCTGCCGTCCTCATACTGCTGGTGACCACGAGAGCACTATGGTATCTGCTTTGGAGGCCATATGCTGTGGCCAGGTGGTTCGGGCGGCAGGGCATCCAAGGTCCGCCTTACAGGTTCCTGGTTGGGTCCCTGCCGGAGTGCCAAACGATGCTGGTCGCCGGGAGAGCCAAGGCTCTGGACACCAGCTCCCACGACTGCATCACCACTGTGCAACCCTTCTTCCGGAAATGGGCCTCCCAGTATGGTAATGAACTAATTGAATGTCTGTACCCAGATCGTTATGGTGTGTAGTATAAAATATAATCACATGTATGTGCTGTGCAATTAATCAGGGAAAACATTCCTGTACTGGTTGGGGCCGACACCAGCCCTGTGTTGTACTGACATGGAGCTTGTGAAGCAAATGTTCAGCGACAGGACAGACGTGTTCCAAAAAGAATACTTGAATCCGAGCCTGGACTCAATTCTAGGGAACAGGGTCATATTTGCAAACGGAGACGACTGGAAGCGACGCCGCAAATTCGTCCACCCGGCTTTCAACCAGGAGACGATCAAGGTTACTACTTACTAAATTTTCTATATCAATTTTTTAGTGGATCGGAAGAGAACATTACATGCGTTTGAATGTTTGTTTTCAGTCCATGTCAGCAATAGCGTGGGAGTGCATGCAGCAGGCGATGGAACGGTGGTGCGCCCAACTGCAAGAGCAGCAGCAAGCCGAGATAGACATGAGGCATGACTCCGACGAGATAGCCATGGGTGTCATTGCGCGAGTGATGTTGGGCAAGGACCACGAGGAGGCCCGGGAGGTGATGGTCGCCGGAAGGGAGCAGATGGAGATTGCCGCATATGCGTTCGCAGATCTCCCGTTACCTGGATTCAGGTAGAAACTCAAAAGACCGTCCAGAATGAATGAATCGGTCGAATTAATATTGGTTATTTCTAGGTACCTGCCGACACGTCGCAACCGTCGGACGTGGCAGCTCGACAAGCTCGTGACAAGCAAGATCTCGCACATCCTAAAGGCACGACTTGCCAGCAGCGTCTACGAAGATGACCTGCTCGGGCAGATGCTCCAGCTGCAGGCATGCAGAAGCAGCGCCGAGACTCTGAGCACCCAGGAGATGATTGGCGAGTGCAGGACTCTATTCGCAGCAGGGTATGAAACCAACGCCAGCGTCATCACCTGGGCGATGTTCCTGCTCGCCAGCTACCCACGCTGGCAGGAGATGGTCAGGGAGGAGGTCGTACGGGAATATCCTGCTCACCAGCTACCCCCGGTTGACACCCTTGGCAAACTCAAGCTGGTATAGATCGACAAAAAAAATCTTATTGCATGCAGTGCACCGTGCATACATCTAATGAGTGCCTGCCGTGGTGACTTGCAGCTTAACATGTTACTCTTGGAGACACTGAGGCTCTATGGCCCCCTAACTTTCCTGCAGAGGAAGACCGTCTCAGACACCATCCTCGCCAACACGAAGGTGCCAAAAGGAACGATGATATCAATCCCGCTGCTGATGTTGCACCGGGACAAAGAGGTTTGGGGACCCGACGCTGACGAGTTTAACCCGATGAGGTTCCAGAGTGGCGTCTCGAGGGACACCAAGCTTTCACGCGCGCTGCTGGCCTTCTCATATGGGCCGAGGGTCTGTGCCGGGCAGAACTTCGCCATGGTCAAGGTGCAGATTGTGATAGCCACCATCCTCAGGAGTTTCTCCTTCTCTCTGTCCCCCAGTTACGTGCACAAGCCCAGCAATTTCGTCACCCTATTGCCCAGGTACGGGCTCCCTCTCTTCGTCAGGAACCTGCAGCGGCTGACTGAGTGATCTTCTGGAGCTCCCTCGATCTTGTTTGATGTGTCGTCATGTGCTACGCCTACACCATAATATTTACAGTAATGATAATCAGTGAGTGTTCGCTGGGAGGGATGACAATTGTGAACGTTTTGATGGCAATTGTAGTTGTCGTAAGGATGGCAAAGATGGCAATTCTAGCTTGCAAGCACGACAATTTTCTGGTGAAAAACAGAACTGCAGCGGAGGTTCCATGTTCTGACCAGCACAAATGCCACCAAAATTGTTCGCAAATGCCATCTTTCCCAGCGAATGTTCGCTGGCTATTGGGGTCCAATATTATGTACTCCCTCCGTCTCATAATATAATAGTTAATAAGCTCGGCCACTTTGGCATACACTTGTAACGTATGGTTATGTTGCTATATATATTGTTGTTCTTCCGAGCTAGCTACATACTCTGTATATGAACTTGTATGATGTGATATGTATGCAATTTGAAACCTTTTTTTAAGCACCGGACCGTACAACAACTGTTACAATGAGTGGAGCAGAAAGAACCACTCCTGCAGACAAACAACATGTTTGTCTCTGATCTTGAACTAAGCAGAATAAAATCCTCTTTAAGAGCATATCTCCAGTTATGAATGGAACGACTTGATTATACTTGTGAATGCAATTTGAAACTTTGTGGCATGTACTTGTGATGTATGCATGGTTATATAGCGCGTTATCCTTGAATGGTACTACATGTATGATTACAACTCACTACAAAAACCTCAACCATATACAGTTTGGATAATTTAAACGAATACCCAAACATACGTGATAACTATGGGTGCATAACACATTAGCACCAACGTTGTCATAGAGTAACACCAGAAGATGACCCTATGAGATGTGGAGATCCTCAATAAGGACTGAAACCATATCAGTTCCACAGTCCCATGGTGCCGATTCTCAGTCCACATCCAAGAAAGTGGAGTGTAGGGTGAGGGAAGATGAAAGATGTAACGCGTGAGTAGCTGTGAATAGAATAACGCCAACGGTGTGCTTTATGTACCGCGTGGACCACCCCATGGGAGCGGTGAAGGCTCCCAGCATTGGTGGAAAAAAAAAACCCACAACCCCTTGGGTTATCTTGCGCTTGGAAACGTGGCCAATGAGCACTCCGAGGAGATTGAAGATACCCCCAAACTTTGTTAACCCAAAACGGAAGGTCAAGTAGTGGAGACAACAAACCCATGATCTCAAAGAGCAGCCCCAAGGCATATATGACATGCACGAGGTACTTGTTTAAGGCCTTAGATTTTTTTCCCAGAGGAGTTTAAGGCCTTAGATGGCTTTGAAAAAGCGACAAAGATGTTCAGGACAAAGATCCTCAAATCTAAGAAGCTGCCATGTAAACACTAATTCCTCTAAAAATCCATGTATAAATTTATATTGCACATTATGTTAACGAAGGTTCCATCCCTGAGTTACCTCCAGGGACAAAAGAAGGTGAATTATCTTCATAACTAAACCGGAACGCTCAATCCTAAACAACCATTCAAAATCAATGTGATTAACACCCTTCTTTCTTTTGAGCATATATTAACACCCTTCTGTGAGGGAACAAAGCTACCATCTTTACTCTTAACGAGGAGAAGGATTTGAAGTTTTGAACAAAGATGAAAAGTCAAGTCAAGCGGAAGCAGAATGGGTCGTGGGGGGGGGGGGGGGGGGGGGGGGGGGGGGGGGGGGGGGGGGGGGGGGGGGGGCTGTCATGCAATAATTGACGAGCAACTTTTTTTTGTGTGGAGTAGGTGCCATATCAACTGGCAGCTTGTGGTTGGAAACCGATGTCCATGGATGGCGACCATCGTTAGAAGTTTCGCCTCCGGTTCTTGACAGGCCTGATGGTTGTTGTTGGGAGCCGAAGTGGATGGCAACATGGTTTCACCTCCCATGTGGTATTTGAGCCGGTGTTGTTTGCGCCGAGATTGAACAAAAAAAAAATCATGTTTTAATTCACTTGTCCCAGTAATACACACTAATATACTGTGATTGTGTTGTCCCACTGATTCAATTTGTATATTAAGTTACACATTAGAATAGAATCTGCTGATGGCCAGATTCCCTGCACTAGTAGAAAAAGGGTCAAACGTGAAGCACATTAGTGCCGGTTTGATTTTGGCCCGGTACTAATGATACCATTAGTGCCGGTTCGAACGGATTTGCATTAATGCCGGTTCGTGTTGAACCTTTAGTACCGGTTCGTGGCACGAACCGGTACTAAAGGGGTGGTGGCAGGCTGGCGTCAGGCCGAGGCCCCACGATCACCTTTAGTACCGGTTCGTGCCATAAACCGGTACTAAAGGGGTCTGACCTACTAGTACCGGTTTGTGACACAAACCGGCATTATAGGGCAATTTTCAAACTCTACCCCCCCGGGCAATTTTCAAACTCTACCCCCCCTGTTGCCATTTCAGTTCTGAAAAAATCAAAAGAAAATGATAAAAACTTCAAAAAATAAAATCCTTCGAGAGGTAGTTATATTACTACATCTACTAATTAGGAAAATTTGAAAACTACAATTTGGACATGTTTTGCAAAAAGTGTAAGGAAAATGTAAAACGGCTATAACTTTTGCATACGATCTCGGAAAAAAAACGTATAATATATCAAAAAATTCAGCACGAAAATCCGCATCCGATGGAGACGGCCGATGGCCTGTTTGGAATTTTTTAGAATCCTCAAATTCTAAAAGGAAAAAAGATATGGTCAAATTTCAGTTTTTTTTAAAAAAAAATTGGTTAAATCTGGTCAAACTCCTTATTCAAGAAGTATTAATGTTACTACATAATTATTCAAGAATATTAGTAGTACTTGGAAAATTGAAAACAATTGTCAGAAAAATTGTTTGAATCCATAAAAAATGAAAGGGAAAATCGCTTGAAGAGGTTCATCGATAGATACATGCTAATATATTAAAAAAATGTGCACTTAGTAATATATTAATATATTAAAAAAATGTTCTATGCGTATTCTGATGACTCGAAACACAACATAGAATATATTTTAACCAATTTAAGCTAAAGAACAAAAGACTAGGTTTCAAGAAGCGACGGGTCAGGTTTGAACATGAAACGACCATTGCTTTTTCTATTGGTCAAATTGCATGCAACATACACCAATACATGAAACCATATCAAATTTTGACTTTTTCCAGAGTCAGTTTGTTATATTTAAGTCATTCAATGCAATTAATGAATACAATTCAATTTTAAATTGCAGGTGCACGAAAAAGTTTACAAAATTTGTTTGAAAAATCATATTTTTGTTAGCAAGTCTATGTTTAGGCCTATGCAATAAAAGGAAAGAAATTCTAAACATGATGGTGCTAAGACACGATCCCAAGCATGGAGTATACCCTTTTAATTCTGAAAAATGCAAACTAAGTCTGAAAGTCATGAAATTGGGCATGGTACCCACACATGACACCCAAAACTTGTGGTAAAAACTTGAGAAGGTTTTATAAAAATTGTAACATGCGCTGCTTTGAAACTGGATCATCTCACGAAAGAATCTAGGTTTCAAGAGGCAACAACCAGGTTTGAAGGCGAAGTGACCACTGCTTCATCCATTGTCCTTGAATTGTTTTCTACACTAAACATACACAATTACATGATACATGTCAAAATTTGGCCTTTTGGGGGTCCTTTGCTATATTTAACTCCTTTAGTACGTTTCTAGGCATTTAATGCATACAATTCATTTTTGAACTACATGTGCATGAAAAATCATATTTGTGTTAATGAGTCTATGCGCTCATATAATTCAAGTTGTGTTACAGGAAAAAATGGTTTGACAAAACATATTTGTGTTAACCATTTTTTGATAGGTTGCAAATAGGAGTTTGGATTATCCATATCAAACAATTGATCTTTTGCAAATTGTTTATGGGAACACAAAATTAATCTTTCTTCAAAATTTGCAACGTTTGTGTACTTTTGAGAAATATTCATACATTTTAATAAACATAATTGTACATCAAAAGAAAATAATATATTGGAAAAATTGTTGGTCTATTACAACATTTATTCAAATATGTGCCAAAAATAATGTTCCAATCTAAATGGAAAGTACGCACACATGCTTTTCCAGTTTGTTGTTCACCTCGTGTGCAACAATACTTACATGAAAAATTTGTTGTGATATATATGATAATTCTTTTTTCCAAGTTACTCCACAAGGATGCCTTATCGGGTTATTTGAATAACTGAAAAAAATGAATTCTGGGTCGGCCTCACTATCAACAGTGGCCCGCTATAGTTTCCAGCCGAATTGGCAATCCAGTGTGAGGTCAAAACTGCGCTCTGATTGGTTGAACTAAGCATCCCACGGATCGCAGATGTGAACCGTCCTTCCACCTGAGATCCAACGGCAAGGAAAGCTCCCCCTCTTTCTATGCTTCCTCACACCCACGCATGAGACGCCCTCTTCTCTTCCACCGTGAGGAAGTGGATCTCGGTCGGCCTCCTCCAGATCCTCCCCCCTCCATGGCACTCTCCCCCTTCATGGCACTCTCCCTATCCATGGGTCCGTGATGGCGAGGTCGCGGCGGCTACTAACCCGGCGGTTGGGGGGTGCAGAGGGGATGATGGCCAGGGGTGGCAAGGTTGGTAGAGCTGCGGCCATGGATAGGGAGAGTGCCATGAAGGGGGAGAGTGCCATGGAGGGGGGAGGATCTGGAGGAGGCCGACCGAGATCCACTTCCTCACGGTGGAAGAGAAGAGGGCGTCCCATGCGTGGGCGTGAGGAAGCATAGAAAGAGGGGGAGCTTTCCTTGCCGTTGGATCTCAGGTGGAAGGATGGTTCACATCTGCGATCCGTGGGATGCTTAGTTCAACCAATCAGAGCGCAGTTTTGACCTCACACTGGATTGCCAATTCGGCTGGAAACTATAGCGGGCCACTGTTGATAGTGAGGCCGACCCAGAATTCATTTTTTTCAGTTATTCAAATAACCCGATAAGGCATCCTTGTGGAGTAACTTGGAAAAAAGAATTATCATATATATCACAACAAATTTTTCATGTAAGTATTGTTGCACACGAGGTGAACAACAAACTGGAAAAGCATGTGTGCGTACTTTCCATTTAGATTGGAACATTATTTTTGGCACATATTTGAATAAATGTTGTAATAGACCAACAATTTTTCCAATATATTATTTTCTTTTGATGTACAATTATGTTTATTAAAATGTATGAATATTTCTCAAAAGTACACAAACGTTGCAAATTTTGAAGAAAGATTAATTTTGTGTTCCCATAAACAATTTGCAAAAGATCAATTGTTTGATATGGATAATCCAAACTCCTATTTGCAACCTATCAAAAAATGGTTAACACAAATATGTTTTGTCAAACCATTTTTTCCTGTAACACAACTTGAATTATATGAGCGCATAGACTCATTAACACAAATATGATTTTTCATGCACATGTAGTTCAAAAATGAATTGTATGCATTAAATGCCTAGAAACGTACTAAAGGAGTTAAATATAGCAAAGGACCCCCAAAAGGCCAAATTTTGACATGTATCATGTAATTGTGTATGTTTAGTGTAGAAAACAATTCAAGGACAATGGATGAAGCAGTGTGTTGCCTCTTGAAACCTAGATTCTTTCGTGAGATGATCCAGTTTCAAAGCAGCGCATGTTACAATTTTTATAAAACCTTCTCAAGTTTTTACCACAAGTTTTGGGTGTCATGTGTGGGTACCATGCCCAATTTCATGACTTTCAGACTTAGTTTGCATTTTTCAGAATTAAAAGGGTATACTCCATGCTCGGGATCGTGTCTTAGCACCATCATGTTTAGAATTTCTTTCCTTTTATTGCATAGGCCTAAACATAGACTTGCTAACAAAAATATGATTTTTCAAACAAATTTTGTAAACTTTTTCGTGCACCTGCAATTTAAAATTGAATTGTATTCATTAATTGCATTGAATGACTTAAATATAACAAACTGACTCTGGAAAAATTCAAAATTTGATATGGTTTCATGTATTGGTGTATGTTGCATGCAATTTGACCAATAGAAAAAGCAATGGTCGTTTCATGTTCAAACCTGACCCGTCGCTTCTTGAAACCTAGTCTTTTGTTCTTTAGCTTAAATTGGTTAAAATATATTCTATGTTGTGTTTCGAGTCATCAGAATACGCATAGAACATTTTTTTAATATATTAATATATTACTAAGTGCACATTTTTTTAATATATTAGCATGTATCTATCGATGAACCTCTTCAAGCGATTTTCCCTTTCATTTTTTATGGATTCAAACAATTTTTCTGACAATTGTTTTCAATTTTCCAAGTACTACTAATATTCTTGAATAATTATGTAGTAACATTAATACTTCTTGAATAAGGAGTTTGACCAGATTTAACCAATTTTTTTCAAAAAAAACTGAAATTTGACCATATCTTTTTTCCTTTTAGAATTTGAGGATTCTAAAAAATTCCAAACAGGCCATCGGCCGTCTCCATCGGATGCGGATTTTCGTGCTGAATTTTTTGATATATTATACGTTTTTTTTTCCGAGATCGTATGCAAAAGTTATAGCCGTTTTACATTTTCCTTACACTTTTTGCAAAACATGTCCAAATTGTAGTTTTCAAATTTTCCTAATTAGTAGATGTAGTAATATAACTACCTCTCGAAGGATTTTATTTTTTGAAGTTTTTATCATTTTCTTTTGATTTTTTCAGAACTGAAATGGCAACAGGGGGGGTAGAGTTTGAAAATTGCCCTATATGCCGGTTTGTGTCACAAACCGGTACTGTAGTCAGACCCCTTTAGTACCGGTTTATGGCACGAACCGGTACTAAAGGTGATCGTGGGGCCTCGGCCTGACGCCAGCCTGCCACCACCCCTTTAGTACCGGTTCGTGCCACGAACCGGTACTAAAGGTTCAACACGAACCGCATTAATGCAAATCCGTTCGAACCGCACTAATGGTATCATTAGTACCGGGCCAAAATCAAACCGGCACTAAGTGCTTCACGTTTGACCCTTTTTCTACTAGTGCAGGGAATCTGGCCATCAGCAGATTCTATTCTAATGTGTAACTTAATATACAAATTGAATCAGTGGGACAACACAATCACAGTATATTAGTGTGTATTACTGGGACAAGTGAATTAAAACATGATTTTTTTTTTGTTCAATCTCGGCGCAAACAACACCGGCTCAAATACCACATGGGAGGTGAAACCATGTTGCCATCCACTTCGGCTCCCAACAACAACCATCAGGCCTGTCAAGAACCGGAGGCGAAACTTCTAACGATGGTCGCCCATCCATGGACATCGGTTTCCAACCACAAGCTGCCAGTTGATATGGCACCTACTCCACACAAAAAAAAGTTGCTCGTCAATTATTGCATGACAGCCCACGACCCATTCTGCTTCCGCTTGACTTGACTTTTCATCTTTGTTCAAAACTTCAAATCCTTCTCCTCGTTAAGAGTAAAGATGGTAGCTTTGTTCCCTCACAGAAGGGTGTTAATATATGCTCAAAAGAAAGAAGGGTGTTAATCACATTGATTTTGAATGGTTGTTTAGGATTGAGCGTTCCGGTTTAGTTATGAAGATAATTCACCTTCTTTTGTCCCTGGAGGTAACTCAGGGATGGAACCTTCGTTAACATAATGTGCAATATAAATTTATACATGGATTTTTAGAGGAATTAGTGTTTACATGGCAGCTTCTTAGATTTGAGGATCTTTGTCCTGAACATCTTTGTCGCTTTTTCAAAGCCATCTAAGGCCTTAAACTCCTCTGGGAAAAAAATCTAAGGCCTTAAACAAGTACCTCGTGCATGTCATATATGCCTTGGGGCTGCTCTTTGAGATCATGGGTTTGTTGTCTCCACTACTTGACCTTCCGTTTTGGGTTAACAAAGTTTGGGGGTATCTTCAATCTCCTCGGAGTGCTCATTGGCCACGTTTCCAAGCGCAAGATAACCCAAGGGGTTGTGGGTTTTTTTTTTCCACCAATGCTGGGAGCCTTCACCGCTCCCATGGGGTGGTCCACGCGGTACATAAAGCACACCGTTGGCGTTATTCTATTCACAGCTACTCACGCGTTACATCTTTCATCTTCCCTCACCCTACACTCCACTTTCTTGGATGTGGACTGAGAATCGGCACCATGGGACTGTGGAACTGATATGGTTTCAGTCCTTATTGAGGATCTCCACATCTCATAGGGTCATCTTCTGGTGTTACTCTATGACAACGTTGGTGCTAATGTGTTATGCACCCATAGTTATCACGTATGTTTGGGTATTCGTTTAAATTATCCAAACTGTATATGGTTGAGGTTTTTGTAGTGAGTTGTAATCATACATGTAGTACCATTCAAGGATAACGCGCTATATAACCATGCATACATCACAAGTACATGCCACAAAGTTTCAAATTGCATTCACAAGTATAATCAAGTCGTTCCATTCATAACTGGAGATATGCTCTTAAAGAGGATTTTATTCTGCTTAGTTCAAGATCAGAGACAAACATGTTGTTTGTCTGCAGGAGTGGTTCTTTCTGCTCCACTCATTGTAACAGTTGTTGTACGGTCCGGTGCTTAAAAAAAGGTTTCAAATTGCATACATATCACATCATACAAGTTCATATACAGAGTATGTAGCTAGCTCGGAAGAACAACAATATATATAGCAACATAACCATACGTTACAAGTGTATGCCAAAGTGGCCGAGCTTATTAACTATTATATTATGAGACGGAGGGAGTACATAATATTGGACCCCAATAGCCAGCGAACATTCGCTGGGAAAGATGGCATTTGCGAACAATTTTGGTGGCATTTGTGCTGGTCAGAACATGGAACCTCCGCTGCAGTTCTGTTTTTCACCAGAAAATTGTCGTGCTTGCAAGCTAGAATTGCCATCTTTGCCATCCTTACGACAACTACAATTGCCATCAAAACGTTCACAATTGTCATCCCTCCCAGCGAACACTCACTGATTATCATTACTGTAAATATTATGGTGTAGGCGTAGCACATGACGACACATCAAACAAGATCGAGGGAGCTCCAGAAGATCACTCAGTCAGCCGCTGCAGGTTCCTGACGAAGAGAGGGAGCCCGTACCTGGGCAATAGGGTGACGAAATTGCTGGGCTTGTGCACGTAACTGGGGGACAGAGAGAAGGAGAAACTCCTGAGGATGGTGGCTATCACAATCTGCACCTTGACCATGGCGAAGTTCTGCCCGGCACAGACCCTCGGCCCATATGAGAAGGCCAGCAGCGCGCGTGAAAGCTTGGTGTCCCTCGAGACGCCACTCTGGAACCTCATCGGGTTAAACTCGTCAGCGTCGGGTCCCCAAACCTCTTTGTCCCGGTGCAACATCAGCAGCGGGATTGATATCATCGTTCCTTTTGGCACCTTCGTGTTGGCGAGGATGGTGTCTGAGACGGTCTTCCTCTGCAGGAAAGTTAGGGGGCCATAGAGCCTCAGTGTCTCCAAGAGTAACATGTTAAGCTGCAAGTCACCACGGCAGGCACTCATTAGATGTATGCACGGTGCACTGCATGCAATAAGATTTTTTTTGTCGATCTATACCAGCTTGAGTTTGCCAAGGGTGTCAACCGGGGGTAGCTGGTGAGCAGGATATTCCCGTACGACTCCTCCCTGACCATCTCCTGCCAGCGTGGGTAGCTGGCGAGCAGGAACATCGCCCAGGTGATGACGCTGGCGTTGGTTTCATACCCTGCTGCGAATAGAGTCCTGCACTCGCCAATCATCTCCTGGGTGCTCAGAGTCTCGGCGCTGCTTCTGCATGCCTGCAGCTGGAGCATCTGCCCGAGCAGGTCATCTTCGTAGACGCTGCGCAAGTCGTGCCTTTAGGATGTGCGAGATCTTGCTTGTCACGAGCTTGTCGAGCTGCCACGTCCGACGGTTGCGACGTGTCGGCAGGTACCTAGAAATAACCAATATTAATTCGACCGATTCATTCATTCTGGACGGTCTTTTGAGTTTCTACCTGAATCCAGGTAACGGGAGATCTGCGAACGCATATGCGGCAATCTCCATCTGCTCCCTTCCGGCGACCATCACCTCCCGGGCCTCCTCGTGGTCCTTGCCCAACATCACTCGCGCAATGACACCCATGGCTATCTCGTCGGAGTCATGCCTCATGTCTATCTCGGCTTGCTGCTGCTCTTGCAGTTGGGCGCACCACCGTTCCATCGCCTGCTGCATGCACTCCCACGCTATTGCTGACATGGACTGAAAACATTCAAGCATAATGTTCTCTTCCGCACTGTAATGTTATTAACCTTGATCGTCTCCTGGTTGAAAGCCGGGTGGACGAATTTGCGGCGTCGCTTCCAGTCGTCTCCGTTTGCAAATATGACCCTGTTCCCTAGAATTGAGTCCAGGCTCGGATTCAAGTATTCTTTTTGGAACACGTCTGTCCTGTCGCTGAACATTTGCTTCACAAGCTCCATGTCAGTACAACACAGGGCTGGTGTCGGCCCCAACCAGTACAGGAATGTTTTCCCTGATTAATTGCACAGCACATACATGTGATTATATTTTATACTACACACCATAACGATCTGGGTACAGACATTCAATTAGTTCATTACCATACTGGGAGGCCCATTTCCGGAAGAAGGGTTGCACAGTGGTGATGCAGTCGTGGGAGCTGGTGTCCAGAGCCTTGGCTCTCCCGGCGACCAGCATCGTTTGGCACTCCGGCAGGGACCCAACCAGGAACCTGTAAGGCGGACCTTGGATGCCCTGCCGCCCGAACCACCTGGCCACAGCATATGGCCTCCAAAGCAGATACCATAGTGCTCTCGTGGTCACCAGCAGTATGAGGACGGCAGCCAGGGCTTGCCCCATGTTAGGCTCCATGACTCTACTTTTGGTAGTATATATGTGCTTAATTAACTTCTGATTGTTCTCCGGTTGCTGATGTATCTAGGTATTTATATAGCACTAGGCCCCACTTGCCTAGCTTATTTTTATAGTTAGAATTTGTTTTCCGAAAAGAGAGGAATACCCTCGGCTATGCACACAGCCATAACTTTTTTAAGAAGTTATTAGATAGAGACCCAGGCCAGGTATAAGCATGCATTGCATTATAAATACACGGCAACCCACAAGGAAAGTTTGTGTACGTAGCAGGAAAGAGAATCAATTTAGTCTCTCTCAGTGTTGCAAGTTACAGCCAGAAATCGATTCCATGGCCAATAACAGCAGCGCTGATAAGCAGCGAACGCAGGAGCTAGTTTGTGTGACGGGGGCAGGGGGCTTCATTGGGTCATGGGTGGTGAAGGAGCTCCTCCACCGTGGCTACCGTGTCAGGGGAACCGCTAGAGACCCAGGTACCTCTAAGCACATGCATCTTGCATATATACCTCCTAGCTAGTTACCTTTGCTAGTCCATCACTTGCTTGGCGTCGTGCATCAATCATGTGAAGCGGACCGCAAGAACATCCACTTGCATACCTTGGAGGGAGCCGATGAGAGGCTATCCTTGCGCCGCGCCGACGTCCTGGACTACGACAGCCTCCGTGCCGCCTTCGATGGCTGCAATGGTGTCTTCCATGTTGCCTCTCCAGTGTCCAACGATGTTGTCAGTTCACTTGCTATTTTGCAGCATATATACGTAATTATCATATACATAATTAATGCTAGCTGCCTGTTCTCGGCCGCGGGGCTCTGTGTAGGAACTCATGCCAGTCGCCGTGGAGGGAACCAGAAACGTGGTGAACGCGGCGGCGGACATGGGCATCCGCCGCCTTGTTTACACTTCTTCGTACGGCACAGTGCACATGAACCCCAACAGAAGCCCCGACACCATCTTGGACGAGACATGCTGGAGCGACTATGAATTCTGCAAACAGACAGGCATATGATATTTCTGGAGCGACCTAACATTCATTGCAATAATATTTAAGCACAAAAAACTAAATTAAAGTGAAAAAAACAGCCATGTATAAAAATAAAAAGAACAATGTTTGGAACTCAATCCACAAATCATAATAATGATGAGCAATCAGCTGAAATAGATTCTTACCGGCCACCCCTGATCTTTTCTTTATTTTAAAAAACACCAAAACGGATGGATTTCGGCGAAAGTCAACCATTTTTAACTGAATCCCAAACGGAAACTTGATGTTTTCGAAACTGTCTGAAAATAATATACTAGTATAGTATCTCTAAATGCAAGTGATACCAAAAGGCCCTCATAGCGTCTTAGAAACTTGCTATGCATATCTTTTGGCAGGTCCAGTGTTTGTTCCCAATTCAACAGTTTGTTTTTGCACATTGTTACCAATTAATTTGCGGCACCCGGAAGTCAAACTTTTTAACAAAAACTAAAATAAAATATGCGCGGTCGGGTCAAACCCAAGACCTCCCAAAGACCCAAACCGATAGGAAAGGCGAATTGATCAAGGATATAAGGAGCTCAAAAGCAATGGCCCGAAGCTGATTTCCAAACATAATACGCATGTAGTCCCTCGGTCCGGAATTACTTGCCACGGAAATGGATGTATCTAGACGTATTTTAGTTCTAGATGCATCCATTTCTGCGACAAGTAATTTTGGATGGAGGGAGTATGAAACAAACAGTGCGTGTCGTCTCAGGAATCTAACAATTTCATTGTGCAGAACTATTATTGTTGTGCCAAGATGATGGCAGAGATGGCAGCAACGGAGGAGGCAACTAGGAGGGGGCTGCAGCTGGCGGTTGTGGTGCCGCCAATGACCATCGGTCCCATGCTGCAACGGTCTTTAAATGCCAGCAATTACCATGTCGCAAGGTACCTAATGGGTACTAAGAAGGCCTACCCCAACGCTGTCGCCATCTACACAGATGTCCGCGACGTCGTACATGCCCATCTTCTTGTCTACGAGCACCACCACGCCCGCGGCCGCTACCTCTGCTTCGGCACGGCACTACACCGCAGTTGCCTCCTCCAGTTGATCAGGGGTCTTTTTCCACACTATCCTATCACTTCCAAGTATGTTCGTTTACTCTGAATGAAATATCAACCTTCTGCATATGCGTGTCCATATCTATAACTGTACCGACTACCGATTTCTACCTCAACAGGTGTGAAGAGAACGACAAGTCCATGGCAAACCCGTACAGATTCTCCAACCAAAGACTCGAAGACTTGGGCTTAGAATTCACTGACATCAGGAGAACTCTATATGAAACTGTAATATGCCTGCAACAGAAGGGTCATGTGCGTACCATCGTGCCATATCAGCGTTCGAGCTTATAGATCAGGATGTAGTGCGACCAACTTCCACATGCCCGGAAGAAAACAAATAAGGTCCTTCTCAAAAGTAACTATGTGGACTGACATGTAGGGGGGGGGGGGGGGGGAGGTGCAGAATCAGATATGCTTTTTTTTTTTGCATCAGAATGGATATATCATGATGAAATTATGAAAAGTTTGCCAGCAGTGCAATATGTTATGAAAATTGAAGACACGATACAATAAGTACGCATGAATTCAAGCAAGGGATTACAGAAGGTTGAAAATCAATTAGCAAACAAAAAGCCAACGAGAAAATAACAAAGTCACCTTGTAAACCCTCCTCATCATATCCACTGATTTTCCCAACAATAACCTCCCCAAGAAAGGGCCTGAACATCAATAACCTAAAGAAAACCTGTCCAAAATGAGGAAAATGAAGGGAATCTAAGCATGATTTATAAAATGTATAAAGCCTCGGATTACAAGATCATAAAGTTTGTGCTAACAGCGACATGAGAAGTGCAACCATGGTACAAATTTCACATACTATTTACAGTGAGTCGTTCAAAAGAAGTAGCACACCGGCTAGGAAACAACAAGACTACCGACTTGAGCCAGAGAAATAATCAGCATTAACTAACAGCAAGGCAAACTGGATCTTGGCACCAAGTAGTCGGCTAAATAAGTAAAAATTGAGGGGAACTACTGCTATTCAAAGTTGTAGTTGTTTAAAACTAATATTAAACAGTTTAGTGTCTAAGAGACAAACTACCCAGGTGACAAACTTACCATATCAATCCCAAAACTTTTAGTTCTATGCAAGCACATCAATCATATGCTAGGCACTACTAAGAAGGCTCTGGGGTTACATGCAACAGTGAGAAACTGCACAGGAAAGAACTTAAACATACTGGAACTTCAGGTATCCAACTCAACTGCACAAACAGAAGGGCGTGGAAAAGCAATGTAGTCACCCTTTTAGGCATTGATCTTGACAGAGCTTACAGAGCATATACTAAACAACATACAGAATTAGCAAGTAGTAACATCTCCCATTCTTTAATAAACATAAATGGATGACAAAAATGATAGCACAAATTACTTTATACGTCGAGCAGCTCTCTCCTGGAAAGATGAATCCGCCTTCAACGGAAAGGATGTCATAGACGGACACGCAGAGCCCGAGATTTGCAACCACCTCAGTGCAATTCCAAACATAGATTTAGAAATACATTTAAGAACCATTGGGTGGTAAAGAATTCTGGTATTGTGAACAAAATCTTGGCATGTAGTGATGATTATGTGACCCAAGTTCACACTACCTTATCCAGGAAGAGCCTCTCGAGCTCGGCCTTGATGGCGTCGACAAGAGGGCGATTCAGCAAGTGCGGAGGCATCGGCAGGTTGTGCTCAATCTGGCTCAGAACGAACATCCTTCACGTACAGTAGCATCCGAACTGATTAAGAGACTACTGGGGGAATTGATGCTTTCGCCAAAAGGAGACCCATATTCCCTTAAGTTGTGCGCATTTGCTCTCTTTTCTAAAAATGCTTGCCCACTTCTTTGATGGCTTATCTGAAGTTAGTTTGAATGAAATGAAATCACTGAAACTGTTTGTTTATTTCTGTGATATCTGGTCAGAAAGAAACAATTTGGGGCAGGGCAGATAGTACTTGTGTAATATTTTGAATCATAAACTCTGCAAACACACACAACAATAACTAGTCCTCTACTGTATAGTATACACTCTCTACTCACTAGTGGCTCTCAACTCTATTGAGCCGAAGTTCACAGACCAGTCATTTCCCTGGTCAGTTAGCAGTATGGGACTGAAAATTTCCAGTGCAGTTCATCTCATCCGAATCGCCGGGCGCCTCCTCCTGCTCTGCCGCTCGTCGCCGGCACTGTAGGAATGGCCAGTGGCGTTGTCAGGATTGAAGCAAACCCCGGGCCAAATTTATTTTCTGTCAACATTGAAAAACTTTGGCACTTATGACACCCCAGAAATGCCCCATGGGAAATAAAGCCCAGTTGCTCAATAAATCTAGAATTTAATCTCAATGCTTAACAATCTAACAAAAGAGATAAAACATGACAAAGCTACAAATCATCTATGGTGACAATCAGACAATGCATACACCAATTTCTATTTCTGCAAAATGAATCAATTCGAGTTCCAGTCCAACATTTAAATCATCTATTCACTGTGACAATCAGAGAATTCATACACCAATTCAACAAGACCAAATTACCAGCGAGACTAAGGGCGCGGCGGCGGCAGTAGCCAGCGGCAGGTCACACAGAGCCGGCGGCGGCAGAATCACGGGCCCGGGGCGCAGCGGAAGAGTCCTTCGTCGCCTCGTCGGCTGCTCTGCTCGTCGCCGCCGCGGGGGAAGGCCGGCTGGCCGGAGCCAGCAGGGGCGCACGGCGCAACGCAGAAGCAGTGCAGCACGGCCAGGATGCAAGGGGCACGGCCACTGAGCGCGGGGGGGAGGCCGGGAACGGGGAGGCGGCGCCGGAGTGCGTGCGTGCGTTCAGCCTCCGTGCGTTAGGTTTTTCTTTTTCTTTTTTTGATTGAGGGAAGCGTGCGTCGTAGAGCTCGTGGCGTTTGGGCTGGGATACGTTGTGTGTGTTTGGGCTGGGAACTGGGCCTTGGCTGCGCTAAAATAATCCTACGCCCTGGGCCTAGTGGCCCTGGGTGCCTGGCACCCTGCTTCGCCTTGGGAATGGCCAGCCGCCAATTCTCATTCTCAAAAAAAAACATGATGCGAGGGTTTCTCGTCCTCCGACGGCGATCCCATCGCCGTTGTGAGTTTTTTCCCCGGCTGCCGGTCCTCCTCCTGCTAGCGCACACCTCCCTGGTCTGCTGCTGGGAGTTTAGGATCTTAGCCTTCTTTTTTCCACGCGGGGGTCTACTTGGCCTAACCCTAGATGGCGACTCCGGAAGGATCCTCATCGACGACCGGCTGGACCAGAAGGAACTTGGAGGAGATGCTGCAGGACCTCGATCTGAAGGACGAGGAGTTGGATGACGTGGTCGTAGGCGAGGAGGAGTTGAGGAAATTTGAGGCAGAGGCACGGTGGATGGCAATCGGGAAGCTGAACACGACGCGCCGCTTTAGTTCCACCACTATGTTTGAGACACTAAAATCGATCTGGGGGCTAGCGCAGGTGCCGAAGTTCAGAGAGGCAGGCGACAATCTGTTTGTGTTCCAGATGTTCTGTTTGGGAGACTGGAAGAAGGTCGTCCATGGCGGCCCATGGCTGTTCAAGGGGATGGGGCTTTTGATCGAGGATTACGATGGCAAGACAGACCCGGAATCAGTGGTCTTTGATGGTCTGTATGTTTGGGCACAAATCCATAATATCCCTGATCTGTATCGTAAAACAGAAATTGTGGATCAACTCGCTCGACGCATTGGCAGAGTTAAGGAGGTGGTACTCGCTCCAAAGCTCTACTATGAGGGAGATTATGTCAGAGTTCGCGCAAGGGTGCTGGTTAACAAGCCCTTGACCAGAGTTACGCCACTGAATGTCACGGATGAGGGGCGTCGCTTCCTCCCAGTCAAATACGAGAAGATCCCTTACTTTTGCCAGGTATGCGGTTTCATGGGGCACAACCATGAAGAATGCGGAGACGGGGTGTGGGAACCAAAACAGCGGCAGTTTGGAAGCTGGATGCTCGCCCAACGCAAGGAGGTGGCCCCTGATCAACAGCAGTATGGTCGTTCCACTCGAGGGGGCTGGTCCCGGGGCCGAGGCAGAGCCGGGACTGGGCGTGGCAGAGCCCCACCATGTAACCAGGAGGGTCCGCGCAAAAGGTCATCCCAGGAGGCTGGCTTTGAAGATGGAGATGATATAGATGCTGATGTGACTAGCCCTCTGAAACCTCCTGCTGGCCTTAGCTCGTCTAGTGAGGAGCCAGTGGCACGGCGTAACCTGAATGATTTTCTTACTGCTAGTAGCAACATGCCTGAAGAGACAAGTAACACAGGGACGAACCCAATCATCACTGATCAAAGCCAAGCGCTAGTTTTGGCACAGAAGGGAGCTGCAAGTGCTATACCTATTAGTGAGTCTGATACACCACCGCCTCCACCGGTGTATGTGTCTCCAAGGGAATCGAAGAAAGCTAAGAAAGATTCCTCACCGACGAAGGATAAGAAGATGGCGTTATTGGCGGGCTCCGAGCCGGGGCGCCGCCAGGCCCAATGAAAATACTATGCTGGAACTGCCGCGGGATTGGCGACCCCGCGACGGTCAGAGAACTCCGCGATCTTGTGGAGAGGAGTTCGCCGGTGATTCTTTGCTTAGTTGAAACTCAACTGCCAAAGAATCGTGTTGAAGGTCTTCGTTTTTCGTTAGGTTTTGATTTCAGTTTTGGAGTTGGTAGTTCTGGCCGCAGTGGCGGCATATGTATCTTTTGGAAAAATTCTTTAGATGTCTCAATAAAAAACTTTTCTTGGTATCATGTGGATGCATGGGTTAAGGAACCATTGAAGGAACAATGGCGGCTCTCGTGTTTCTATGGTGAAGCAAATAGAAGCCTCCGCTATAAGACGTGGGATATGATGAAGCGTTTGAGAGGCGAAAGCACTCTGCCGTGGCTGTGTATTGGGGATTTTAATGAAATTCTCAGGAAAGAAGAGCAGATGGGAGTACATGAGAGAGATAGTGCGCAGATGGAGGCTTCCCGTGAGGCAACTGATTTATGTGCCCTTGCAGACTTGGGCTATAAGGGGCTGGACTGGACGTGGGAGAAGAAAGTTTCTGGAGGTCATTACTGTCGAGTTCGCCTCGACAGGGCACTTGCGTCAGCTTCTTGGTCCGCTCTATTTCCATTTGCCAGTGTAGAGCATCTCACGACGGTCAAGTCCGACCACTCCCCAATCCTATTGGCGACTGACTTAGTCAGTGAGAGTGTTCGGGCAGCCCAGTCAGTTTGGGTCTGTTCTGGAGAATGCATGGAAAGCCAAAGCAAGGGCTCAGTCAGTTTCTGATTTTTCAGAGAAGCTAGCGAGTTTAGCGACAGACCTACAAAAGTGGGGGCGTTACACTTTTGGTTCCGTTCGATCTGAACTCAGACAGCTCCGCAAGAGGCTTGAGGAATTGAGAGCGACACCTATGCGTGTCGGACCAAGCACGGAAGAGGAGGAAGTTGAAGCTCGAATGGTCGAGCTGTGTTGTCGGGAAGAAATCATGTGGCGTCAAAGGGCCCGTATACAATGGCTCGCTGAAGGGGACATCAATACTAAATTTTTCCACAAAAAAGCTAGTGCAAGGAAAGCCAAGAATCACATTTTGGAGCTCCAGCGAGCTGATGGATCTATGACGTCCGATCAGGAGGAGATGGCAGCGATGGCAACTAGCTTCTACGAGAATTTATATGCTTCGGAAAATACCATTGGAATGGAAGAGGTTCTCTCTCACATACCGGTTAAAGTGAATGGCCAAATGAATAGTATGTTGAACGCCCCTTATACCAAGGAAGAGGTGAAGTCTGCACTCTTCCAAATGTTCCCGACAAAGGCCCCGGGGCCCGATGGCTTTCCCGCTCACTTTTTTCAACGTCACTGGGAATTATGTGGTGAGGAGGTAACCGATATGGTGCTGCGTGTTCTGAGTGGAGATGATTCACCGGAGGAGATAAACAAAACTTTCATCGTTCTCATTCCCAAGATTGCTAGTCCAAAAAATTTAGCACAGTTCCGACCGATAAGCCTATGCAATGTGATCTTCAAGATTGCTTCAAAGGTATTGGCTAACCGGCTCAAACTCATTCTCCCCGACATCATTTCAGAGGAACAATCGGCATTTGTACCGGGTCGTCTAATCACCGACAATTTCATCTCCGCTTATGAGTGCTTACACTATATGAAAACAAGGAAGTTGAAGGGAAACAGATTCTGTGCTCTAAAACTCGATATGATGAAGGCCTATGACAGAATCGAGTGGCCATATTTGAAGGCAGTAATGTTGAAACTAGGTTTCAGTCCTCGGTTCACCGAAACTATCATGAGGTGTGTTACTTCTGTTTCTTTTTTAGTCATGTTTAATGGAGGTAAGTTAGAGGAATTCAAGCCAACCCGAGGCTTACGATAGGGTGACCCCAATTCGCCCTATCTTTTTCTGTTGGCGGCAGAAGGCCTCTCATCTTTGTTGAAATCTTCGGTCCCAGGGGAGAGTATACATGGCATTCAGGTAGCTACAGATGCTCCAATTGTTAATCACCTCCTCTTTGCTGATGACAGCTTGCTCTTTTTTGATGCTACACCAGAGATGGCAACACGGGTCAATGATTTGCTTCAGAGATATTGCAATGCGTCGGGACAACGTATTAATAAAGATAAGTCATCAATCTTCTTCAGCAAGGGGTGTTCTGAGGACTTGAGGAAAGAAGTTATGCGAGTCTTGGATGTTAATAATGAACAATTATCAGAGAAGTACTTAGGGCTTCCTTCGGATGTCGGAAGAGCAAAAGAGGGATCCTTTAAGTACTTAAAGGACAGGATCTGGAAGCATGTCCAAGGGTGGATGGAAAAGGCCCTTTTCGGTGGGTGGCAAAG
>NW_024111644.1:0-9282 GCF_003073215.2 Triticum urartu | reverse complement strand
GTCCCAACTTGATCCATAATCTAGTGCACAAGCTCTCAGCATATCTTCCAAAATCTGATTGACTCTCTCGGTCTGTCCATCTGTCTGCGGATGAAAAGCTGTGCTGAACTCTAGTCTGGTTCCTAAAGTTTCATGCAACTGATTCCAAAACTTTGAGGTAAATTGGGTTCCTCTATCTGATACGATACTCCTCGGAACTCCATGCAAACAAGATTCTAGTCATGTATATCTTTGCCAACTTAGCACTGGTGTAAGTGGTCTTAACTGGAATGAAATGTTGCTACCTTTGTCAAATGATCAACTACTACCCATATCGAGTCATAGCCTGCTTTCGTCCTGGGTAGTCCTGTGATAAAATCCATGCCTATCTTATCCCACTTCCATTCGGGTATCGGCAGTGGTTGTAACAATCCTGCTGGCTTTTGATGTTCTGCTTTTACTCTCTGACATACGTCACAAACTGCTACATATGCTACAATATCCTTCTTCATTCCGGTCACCAGAATGTTTCCTTCAAATCCAAATACATCTTGGTATTCCCTGGGTGAATCGAATATGGTGAATCATGTGCCTCTTGCATAATCATCTTCCTGATCTCCGGGTCATTGGGCACATAAACACGGTCCTCAAACCATAAGGTATCGTGCTCATCCTCACGAAATCCCTTTGCTTTTCCTTTGCTAAGTTTCTCCTTTATAGCAGCAATCTCCTTGTCAGATTTCTGAGCTTCTCTGATCTTATCCATCAATGTTGACTGAATCTCCAATGCTGCTACATAGCCTCTCGGAACTATTTCCAAACATAGCTCACGAAGGTTTTCTGCTAATTCCTTTGGTATTTTCCCCGTCACTAGGGTATTGACATGGCTCTTACGGCTCAATGCGTCAGCTACTACATTAGCCTTTCCGGGATGGTAATGCAATCTCATGTCATAATCCTTGATGAGCTCCAACCATCTCCTTTGTCGGAGGTTCAACTCCTTCTGAGTGAAAATGTACTTCAAACTCTTGTGATCCGTGTACACCTCACAATGATTTCCAATGAGGAAATGTCTCCACGTTTTCAAGCATGCACTACGGCTGCTAACTCCAAATCATGCGTGGCATAATTCAACTCATGAGGCTTCAGTTGTCGTGAATGCATACGAAACAACTCTCCCTTCCTGCATAAGCACTGCTCCAAGTCCTCGACGTGAAGCGTCGCAATACACCTCATAATCCTTGGTCTGATCTGGCAAAATCAATACCGGTGAGGTAACCAAACGTTTCTTCAACTCCTGGAAACTAGCCTCACACTCCTCAGTCCATTTGAACTTAGTTTCCTTCTTCAACAACTCCGTCATAGGCTTCGCAATCTTTTGAGAAATTCTCAATAATCTCCGGTAGTATCCTGCGAGTCCAAGAAAACTCCGGATCTCTCCAACTGTTGTTGGTGCTTCCCATTCGGTTACGGTCTCAACCTTTGTGGGGTCAACTGCTATACCTTCTCCGGATATAACGTGTCCGAGGAATCCAACTTCCTTCAACCAAAACTCACATTTGCTGAATTTGGCATATAACTGATGTTCCCTTAGTTTCTCCAAAACCAAACGCAAATGTTCCTTATGCTCCTCTTCATTCTTTGAATAAACCAGGATGTCATCAATGAACACTACGACGAACTTATCCAAAAACTCCATAAACACTTTGTTCATCAGGTTCATAAAATAGGCAGGTGCGTTAGTCAATCCAAATGACATAACGGTATACTCATACAGTCCATATCTTGTGGTGAATGCTGTCTTAGGTATGTCCTGCTCTCGAATCTTCAACTGATGGTACCCTGATCGCAAATCGATCTTGGAAAACACTTTAGCTCCTTGCAATCGATCAAACAGATCATTAATCATTGGCAGTGGGTACTTGTTCTTGATGGTTACTTCATTCAATCCCCGATAATCTACAACCATCCTTAATGATCCATCCTTCTTTTCCACTAGAAGTACGGGTGATCCCCAAGGTGAAGAACTTGGGCGAATGTAACCTTTATCCAATAACTCCTTAATCTGATTCTTAATTTCCACCAAATCCTTTGCTGGCATCCGGTACGGTCGCTTCGATATTGGGCCTGTACCTGGCAATAACTCAATCAAAAACTCAATGTCTCTATCCGGTGGCATGCCTGGTAATTCCTCAGGAAATACATCAGGAAAATCCTTTACCACTGGTACTTCCTCCTGCACAACTCCTGATAAGCAATTCACTTGTGTCCTGTTTGGCACATGCCGGGATACATACTTGATCCTTCTTCCTTCTGGTGTGGTAAGCAAAATTGTCTTACTGGCGCAATCGATGTTTCCTCCATACATCGACAGCCAATCCATACCAAGAATCACATCCAGACCTTGGGATTCCAGAATAATTAAATCCGTTGGGAATACATGCCTTCCTATACTCAATGGTACTTGAAAACATCCTTGTCTGGCCATGTATTCTGCTCCTGGCGAGCTTACTAGCATAGGTGTTTTAAGAATCCTAGTGGGCAGGCTATACTTTTCCACAAATCCCCTTGATATGTATGAATGCGATGCACCAGTATCAAAAAGAACGAGTGCAGTAAATGACTTAACCAAAAACTTACCGATTACTGCATCGGGCTGATCTTCAATCTCCTCCACATTAACGTGGTTCACCTGTCCCCTATTGAAAGGGTTCGGCTTCTTCCCAGAGCTTCCATTGCCATTTCCATTCTGGCCTTCAGGACATTCATTGGCATAATGTCCGGTCTTCGAACACTTGAAACAGGTGACTTGACTCAGGTCTCTCTTGGTTGGGGTTGATGGGGTTGTTCGGTTCTGGCCGTTGCTTCCTCCATTCCCATTACCATTCTTGTGGCCATTATGGTTGTGCGAGCTACCTCCTCCATGGGTGTGCTGAAACTTAAATCCCGGTTTAGGGGTAAAACGGGGCTTCTGCTGGGCTCCAGAGTTATACTTCCCCTGTCCATACTTCCTCTTACGGTTCTCAATCTGCTGTTGCTTCCCTTCAATCATGATGGCACGATCTACCAACTCCTGGTAGTTGTTGAAACTTGCTACCATCAACTGCATGCTTAGTTCATCATTCAGTCCTTCCAGAAACTTCTCCTGCTTGGCTGCATCCGTAGCAACGTCATCTGGGGCATAACGGGCTAGCTTACTAAACTCTTCCACATACTGGCCAACAGTCCTTCCTCCTTGGCGTAAGTTGCGAAACTCACGCTTCTTTATGGCCATAGCTCCTGCTGAAACATGGGCAGTGCGGAAAGCTTGCTGAAACTGATCCCATGTGACAGTGTCAACTGGGTAAGTGGCTGTGAAATTCTCCCACCATGCTGCCGCGGGTCCGTCAAGCTGGTGTGCGGCAAACTTCACTTTCTCACCATCCGTGCATCCTGCAGTGGTCAACTCCCTTCCTATCTTGCGGAGCCAATCGTCTGCTACTATTGGCTCGGTGCTACTGGAAAACACCGGCGGATTCAGCCTAAGGAAACGGGCTAAGTGGTCAACAGGTGGTGGTGGTGGGTTGTTGTTGTTGTTCTGCTGTTCTGAACTAACATCTGCATCAATTGATTCTGTGCTGGATCAACTGAGTGAGCTCCGGTGGAAATCCATTGTCACGTCTCGGAGGCATCTGAGGGTTTAGAAAAGACGAGAATTAAGAATAGAGGGGGTCTAAAGGGAAAACACTACCCATATGCACATGAGGCAAAAGCACACAATTCACTTCAATCAATCAAACAAGGGCTTACAAACGGTCTAACTATCGCAAAAGTGCTCGACTATAATGTGTTTACATGGGGGAATACTACTACTATCTGGTGGTCATCTAGAAATTTGAACCGGTGGAAGACTCCATGATATCTACTCCAGCTTCGTCTTCAAAGTCGGGTTCACTTGGATCCGAATCGGTGTCGTCGATGATGATGTAGTTGTCTGGACATGCGACGTACTTGTCGTCCTCCTGGGATGCTAACTTGCTCTTGAGTTCTTCAATCTCCTGCTTAAGATCGCAATTGTGCCTTGCTAGAGCTACGATCTCGTCCATGTAGTCCTTGCGTGTAGACTTTAGTTCTCCTTCTAGCTCGATGATCCTTGCCTTCGCATTCTTCAACTCTATCATATCATTGCACATCTGGTTCTCGTGGCGTCGAATGTGCTGGTTTAACTCCTGGATGAAAGATGCAATGGATCTATCCTTCTTGGTGCTGACTAACTCCCATTGTTCATCACGGCGTCCGCAAATCTGGTAGATAGTGTCCTTGAGGTCTTCTTGATAAACTTCTCCAATGCGTCCTATGGTGATATGAGCTGCCATGCTCCTTCCTAGACTCCAGGTTGGTGCATTGAAAACACTATCTATGGGCTTCGTGATTGGCGCGAATGTTCTTCCCGGAACGTGAGCTTGAATCTTCCAGCGCTCCTCTTCAGGCAGAGTGGCGTTGAAGGTTCCCGTGAAGCTTGGTAATCCAATGTTCAGGTACTTGGTGACTTCCTTCAGGTGAAATCCAAATGGTGTGCCTTCATCCGGTTGAGCGTACTTAATCTTCGCGTGCGTCATCCTAAAAGAGTAGAAAAGATGAGGAGTTAGAAAATGAGAAGAGAAGGGTGATCTATGGCTTTAACTTAGTGGTCGTGTCCTACAGTCAGCGTGTGCTCTGATACCATCTCTGTAGCGACCTGACCCGAATGGATCCAAGTCTTAGTCTGACTCGTGTCATCCCTGGATCAGTATGCTGACACCACACAGTTACATCGAGGATTTTATAGCAGAGTTGCAATCACACACTTATACATCGATTGCTCAAAGAACTTTACAATAAATATGGCGAGGCCATCATAATGTCGATACAGCGGAAGACTGGAAGATAATGGGTTCCATCAACTCCAACGATCATTGAGTTATAGGCACAATAAACCCCTCAATCGGTCGTTGAAAAAGTCTTGCAACATAAAGTTTGCAGCCGAAAACGGTCAGCACATGGGATATGGCTGGCAAAGTAAACATAGAGAGTAATGAATGAACAGCTATACTATATGCATATATGGCTGGTGGGAAGCTCTATTGGTTACAGTTTGCGTAAAGCCAGTTTTTCCCTACTGCAAGGAATAAATTTTATTTACTATCATGGTGGTTTGTGAAACATTGAGAATGTTGACAGCATTTCCGATCAATTAAAAGTAATTAAACCCAACACATTAATTAGAAGTAACATGTTGAGATTCCACAATGATATTCAAGTACTAGATACTCAAGTTGTCCATAACCGGGGACACGGCTAATCATGATTAGTTTGTTACTCTGCAGAGGTTTGCGCACTTTTCCCCACATGACTCGATCGCCTCCGTTTGTTTTCTCGCACTACATGGTGTTTGAGAAACGGATGACCGAGACATAGTCTTTCAGAAGCACTAGCACCTTACATGTGGGGTAGACCGGTACACCTACATCCCCTACATCTGCTAGTCCACCCCGTAAGAGTTCGCACAACTTAGTCAACTATGCCAGAGCCCATAGTAGCATGTGGCTGCACACGGAAGTTTCTAGCATGAAAGATCTTATGATCCCTTTGAGCCTGGGTGGCGGTCCAAAAAAACAGGCAAGTCCTGATAGACATCAGGTGCCTCAATCCACCCAGATGTGTGTTTAAGTTGCCACCTTAGATAAACCATTAAAATTATCACTCACATCTGTCATGGATATCACTCACCCAATCCACGTCTACTAGCATAGCATGGCATAATAAGCAAACGTAGAAGTAACTCCCAAAGGTTTCATAATAATACAGGTAATAGGTACTACCTCATCTACTTCCCATCCCACAATTTAATTAGATCCTAATCATGCAATGTGTGAGGATTGATCTAATGCAATAAATGGGTTGTAGAAAAGGTATGATCAAAGTGTTACTTGCCTTGCTGATGATCCGCGAGTCCTAGGGTTTCGAAGTAACAAGCGGCGCAATCCGGGTAATCTATCGCAGACAAACAACAAGCATACAATAAGTACTCATCTAATGCACAGGTAAAACTCGAACAAGAGAACGAACCAGGTAGTTCAACTTAAGAACTCCGGTTGCAAAGAAAGAACGAAAAACAAACGGCGGAAGAAAACAACTCGGTTCTAGCAAGTTGAAACTAGGTCAAAATTTTACTGTAACAAAAGGCTTGTTCAAGTTGATTAGACGGAACGGCGGTTTCGAGACGAAACTCCAGGCGCTTGAATCACCTGATTCCGATAAACGAGCGGAAAAATAGACTAGAAAGAGATCGGATCTGAGATCGCGATCGCGGAATAAATCCGACGAAAAGAAAAAGAAGAACGGTTAAACGAACGGACGTTCGTTAACCTAGAAGAATCCGGTGATCACGTTCGTTAGGACGAACGGTCCGGCGAACGGTCCAAAGGCAACTAAATCGGAGAAGAAAACGAATCCGATCTAGGGTTTCGGAGAAGAAAAACCGATCGAAAAACTGATCTAGAAAACCGGAACGGTTTAGAGAAGAAAAGAATCGGAACGATTAGAAGAAAACGATCCGAGAAAAAGAATAGATGTAGCGCGGGGCAACCTTGGCGAGGTCTCCGGTGAGGGGGCTCCGGCGGCGTCGGCGTAGGGCGGCGGCGTGGGCAAGGTGCGGCGGCGGCGCGGGTGTGGGGGGCGGGTGAGCGGCGCGGCGGCGGTGAGTGCGGCGGCGGCGCGGGTGTGGGGTGGCGGCGCGGGTGAGGCGGCGCGGCGGCGGTGACGCAGGGCGCGGTGTGATGCGGCGCGGCGGCGGTGCAAGGCGCGGTGTGGAGGAGAGCTTTGATTTGATGTGTTTAGAGGGGGGGGTGCTTGGGTATTTATATTGGGGAGGGGAGGGGTTTACTTGGGGTAGAGGACAAGGAATTAGAATAGGAGTAGGAAAGATCTAGAAAATAAACGGAGTAGGACTAAAGAAAACGAAATAAGGAAAAGGGGACAAGGGGGCGCCCTAGAATCCTAAAAGGATTCGGTCCTAGCAAGAGGCGGCGGCGGCCGACCGGCTCCTGGCTCGGCGCCTGGCGCCTGGGAGCGCGGCGGTAGGTGGCTTGGCTTGGGCCTTTGGCCCAAGGCGCTGCTCAATTTTTTTTAAATAGTTTCCTCGCGCAGAAAAAAAACAAAAAGGGATCTAAACGAACTCCGAAAAATCTAAAGTAAATTTTCCCCGACTCCTAAAAATGAGCCGAACAAAATGAACTTTTCTCCGGACCTAAAATGCAATTTTTGAAAACGCGCATTTTTCCCTATCCAAATAAAATGCAAATAAACACCGGAAAGCAAAATTGATCTATTTATTATATCTTCATTTTTCCTAAATTTGGGAAAGTCATATTATTCCCTCTCTCATATATTTTGACACCGGAAAATTTATTGAAGATAAAATAAATAAATCAAATGATCCTATTTTCAAAATTCGAGAAAACTCTCAAATATGAAAATAACGAAATCTCCAACTCTCTCCGAGGGTCCTTGAGTTGCGTGAAATTTCTAGGATCAACCAAAATGCAAGAAAATATGATATGCATATGATCTAGTGTATAACATTCCAAATTGAAAATTTGGGATGTTACATCTACCAGTCCAGTGAGGACGCTACGACGTTGGACTTCTTCATCCAGCTGGAAGCCTTGGATGCATTTGTTGAGAAGCACCTTGACCTCGCCACAAAAGCCGCCGCTCCTTAGCCGCCAGTCGGTAGCCCGGTCGGCGCACTGAGTTGAGGAGGAGGAGGTCGTACATTGATGGATGCATCTTCCTTCACGCCTCCTATAACCACCACTACGATCGCATCATCGTGGCCTTAATTATTATTTTGCTATTGCATTCTCGTTCCAGCCAATATAGACATGTGCGATCCCTTTGCTCAATATAGACATGTCCATTCCAGTCTTATTTTCATTGGCTTGAATGAAGGTCCCCCCCGCCGTTAGGCGCCGCGGCGTGCTCTGCTCCCGTCCGTTGGCACGCTCTGCTCGCATCCGTCGACACGCTCGGCTTGTGGACAGCTTTTCCTGGCGTGTTCAACTGCTATATGCGGAGCGCTCTGCTCGCGTCCCTCCGCGGCTCTCTGCCAACGGCTGGGCGTGCGCACGATCACGTCGGGGGCTCCGCATGCATGTGGTTGCACCGCGCGCGTTTCCACGTGATGCAGTTACGTGCGGCACGATGGATTTACGTGCTGCAAATTAGAACTTCCATCAGGGCCTGCCGATATTCCTGGCCGTCCGGCTTCCTCTTTAATTCCCGCGGCCATTATAACCTTAGTCTCTTCAACCTTTCGATCGCGCCCCACAACACAACAAGCACACCCACAACGGCACATTGAGAGGGGATGTCCAGCGACACTCCAATGGAGTTCAGCGAGCATAGAGTGGAGACCCACGCGAGGGAGATGGATCTCTTGGTGGTATACACCATCGACCCGGCCGTGGTGGACGACTACATCAACAAAGTTGAGCAGTTGCTTGCTGGAGACAAGTACAAGGTGGTCGGCATCGACCTCCAGTACACCGCCGGTCATCTCGGCATAGATCAGAAGGTTGCCGTCGCCTAGTTGTGCATGTGCCATCATGTCCTCATCTACCACTACTGCATGGCCACAGAGCCTTGCGACCGTTTCAACAGGTTTGTCAACAACACTGACTACTAGTTCGCCACGGTGGAAACCACCAACGATGTAAAAGTGCTCAGTGTTACGGGCTTGGCCTGCAAGAACCTTGTTGAAATTCGTGACCACTACAGGGTCTGGGGCAACACGAGGAAGGACTCCCTGGTCGAACTCGCCTTGGCCATCATCGACCCCTACTACGAAAAGATGAAGCAGGATGCCCAGAGAACAAGTCTCGTATCCTGGCATGGGGCCTGGATGCGGCAACTAGATGAACCTCACCTCAGGTTTGCGGCCAAGAGCGTGTACACATGTTACGACAGGCACATGCGGATCGTTGACATGAGGAAGTGCCTCATTACCAAAATCGACAAGCCCGGATCGAGCCACAAGCAGAGCAAACGTCACAAGAAGTAGATGATGATCAGATGAATGTTTATGCTAGTTAATCATGCATGTAATATATAGGTTACTTTATTGTTGGTGTGTGGAAATGTCATGTGTGTAGTAGCCACCTATGTAATTATGCATGTAATAGTTTACTTTGGTGTGTGCAAATGCCATGGTTGTAGTAGCCACCTATGTAAGTGGATGTTTAATTTGGTTATGCAAGCATGTCCTTATAAGTGTGTGTATAT